>NC_034597.1:73720980-73744766 GCF_900095145.1 Mus pahari
TGGGTTACCTCACTAAGGATGATATCCTCCAGATACATCCATTTGCCCAAGAATTTCATAAATTCATTGTTTTTAATAGCTGAGTAGTACTCCATTGTGCAAATGTACCACAGTTTCTTTATCCATTCCTCTGTTGAGGGACATCTAGTTTTTTTTCCAGCTTCTGGCTATTATAAATAGGGCAGCTATGAACATAGTGGAGTATGTGTCCTTATTATCAGTTGGAACACCTTCTGGGTATATACCTAGAAGAGGTATTGCTGGATCTTCCAGTAGTACTATGCCCAGTTTTCTGAGGAACCGCCAGACTGATTTCTAGAGTTGTACAAGCTTGCAATCCCACCAGCAATGGAGGCATGGCTTGCTATCTTAAGTCACTTTTACTTTAGATATATATACTGATGACTTAGTTTTAATTCTTTATCATATTATATATCACTGTTGATCACAGACAACAAATTCCTTTTTAATCAATGTAATATCTTCATTTATACATAATTAACTCTCAATACTATTGTGAGATCTTTCTTCTAGATTATAGGTTCTTCAAATCATTTGGGATAAAATATGGATGTAGTGTTAAATGAATCACATAACAGTTAATTTTAATGACTACTTTAATCATTTTATATTTTCTTTTCAAATGATCTATATTCATTCCCATTTCAAGTCTTTTCATCTTACCACATTAGAAAATACTTTACAATCTAGATAACATTCATTCACTCTCAGGTATTTTACAATCTTTATCTTGCTCTTTATTCTGTATCACATATTATATAACATCTTGATTGTTTTGTCATTATTTTTTTTGTGTGAAAGTTTCATTGACGGAATTGAACTTGTACAATTTCACACCGATTTTCCTTAAGCAGACCATAATGATGTTTTAATAAGCTTGCTAGTTCTCTATTCTTAGCCTCGTAAAAAAAAAATTAATTTAGGTCTTGAGATTGTTCAACGATCAGAGATTTATGTGGGTTGTTTGTTAGTTTGTCTATTTGTTTGGTTTTGCTATAAACTGATTGCAGGAGTAGACAGATGCTTTCATTTTCAGGGAAAGTGATTTTATTTACCTTAACAGATTTCTAACACTTGAAAATAGTAATGATCATTACTGATGCACAATACATTTTCAGTATAGCATTTCATTTCCTTTTCATCTTGTGTGAGACCTAACCCTTGGGAAATTATATGAAGCAGAGTGTCATTAGTACTCTACTCATTAGATGATTTCTGAGACTTCTGATCAAGAAACATAAAAAAACAAACAAATAAAATGCTAAGAGCACAAAATAAGTGATGCTAGAGTATGGCAAGCTGTCCCAAACATCCCTTCATTAGAAGGAGACACTCCAACACAATTGAACTCTTAGCCTCTCTCCATTTGAATTTATTTAAAACAAAACTAATGTCTTGAAGTATAACATTTCCCCCACTATTTATCAATTAACAATAGTCTGTTAAATAATAATAATAATAATAATAATAATAATAATAATAACAACAACTATAGTTATATATATATATATACATATATATATATATATATAAACACATGCCATCATTAATTGGTGATAAGATATTCAATAGTTTTTCTAATATTTTGATAATTTAGATTTCTGTCTTCTCAGTTTCTCATAGATAAATGATTCTCCTTTAATTTAAAAAAAATAATGTTTAACAGTTTTATATGAGAAATATATTGTCTTTTAGTTTTAAAATATGGACAGCTCCTGTATTGGAAATCTCTAGTTTTTGTTGTTGTTGTTGTTTGCTTGTTTTTACCAGTTTGAAGAGTTTCTTCAACTTTGTTCTTTAACTTAAGTTCTAAATATTCTATTTTTCTTTTTTATTAGATATTTTCTTTATTTACCTTTCAAAAGTTATCCTCTTTCCTCCTTTCCCCTCCTAAATCCCCCTATCCTATCCCTCCTTCCCCTGCTCACCAACCCACCCACTACTACTTCCCTATCCTGGCATTCCTCTACATTGGGGCATGGAGCCTTCACAGGGCCTAGGGCCTCTCCTCTCATTGATGTTCAACAAGGTCATCCTCTACAACATATGTGCCTGGAGCCATGGGTACCTCCATGTGTACTCTTTGGTTAGTAGTTTATTCCCTGGGAGCTCTGGGGGTGCTGGTTGGTTCATATTTTTGTTCGTCCTATGGGGCTGCAAACCCCTCTAGCTCCTTTAGTCCTTTCTCTATCTCCTCCATTGGGTACCCTGTGCTCAAATCCATTGGTTGGCTGTGAGCCCTCTTCTGCTGTTGTCAGGCATTGGCAGAACCTCTCAGGAGACAGCTCTATCAGGCTCCTGTCAGCAAACACTTGCTGGTATCCACAACAGTGTCTGGGCTCCCTGTATCTCTCAGTTTCCTTTATTTTTTGTAGGATATTGCTTTATTTACATTTCAAATGTTATCCTCTTTCCTGGTTTCCCTCCCTCCTGGAAATACCTTATCACATTCTTCCTCCCTCTACTTCAATGAGGGTGTTCCTCCACCCACCTACCCACTCCCACCTTCATGCCCTGGATTCCACTATACTGGGGCATATATGGAGTTTTCATAGCACCAAGGGCCTCTCCCCCAACTGATGCATAACAAGGCCATCCTCTACTACATATGCAGCTGGAGCCATGTGTACTCCTTTGTTAATGGCTTAGTCCCTGGGCTTTCTGGGGTCTGGCTGGTTAATATTGTTGCTCTTCCTGTGGGGTTGCAAACCCCTTCAACCCCTTCAGTCCTTTCTCTAACTCCTCTACTGGAGACACCGAGCTCAGTCCAATGGATGGGTGTGAACATCCACCTCTGTGTCCTTATTACATGTTGGAGCATCTTCTGGATATATGCCCAGGAGTGGTATAGCTGGGTCCTAAGTAGGACTATGTCTAATTTTCTGAGGAACTGCCTAACTGATTTCCAGAGTAGTACCACCTTGGAATCCCATCAGCAATGGAGGAGTGTTCCTCTTTCTCTACATCCTCGACAGCATCTGCTGTTATCTGAGGCTCTGCCAGGGCCTCTTAGGAGACAGCCGTATCAGGCTCCTTTCACCATGCACTTCTTAGCATCCACAATAGTGTCTGGGTTTGGTAACTGTATATGGAATGAATACCCAGGTGGGACAGTCTCTGTGTGGCCTTTTATTCATGAAGTGTTATTTGAATTAAAACATTCTGAGAACATTTATATTTTATTCCTTTTATTAGTTTTCATAAAACACTAATTTAATGGTATGTTGTTTTCTATTTTTAAATGATTTATGATTTAATGCTAATTATTATAATGTTTTGCCGAATATTTCTTGAACATGGTTGTTTTAGTTATATGTTTAGCATTTCATTTGTAGACAGTACAGGGATTTTAATCCAGCAAAATAGTTGCTCTGTCTAGGGATTGCATCCATGAACTTGCTAGATGTATGTGACCTGACTGGAATCCCTCTGACTGGAATACAAAAACACCCTTTCAATCCAAAACAATGAAGGTAAGGTTAATCTGAAGAAGGAAGCAGCCATGTTTGCAACTGATGTCTAATTGAGGGGCAAAGTGATGAATCAAAGAGTTGACAGAATGAGTCAGAGATTGGATACACCAATTCTCAAGACAACAGACAGGAAAGAAAGGTAACAGGAAAGCATCACAGAGAGAGACAGAGACAGAATCAGAGAGAGACAGAGAGAGACAGCAAGGAGACAGAGATAGCGATAGCAAGAGCCTTTAGAGAAGCCAGGTTGTATCATTCAGCTGGTGAGCTCTTTTAATCAGTATGCCTCCAAGATGACAATTATATCTGATGAATAAAAGATACATTGACAAAAATCAATTTTGATGTTTAGTTTTTTATTTTTAATTTAAACTGTTTTTAATGTTTTAAAATTAATTATCTTATTTACATCTCAAACATTGCCCCCCTCCCCACGGCCCTGCTTCTTGACGTACCTAGGCTTGTAGAGACTTGATGACCCAGAGAAGAGGTTTACTTTTTAACCAGAGGTTTACATCTAGACTTGTTTCTACGCTTATTTCTACTTCTCTCCAGGTTGGTATTCAACTTCCATAATTGAATACCATAACATTTCCATAGCATTTCCATTTACAATGGATTTTTCCTGTGGTAAATTTTGTTTTATTCTTTTGGCTATTATTTTTTTATAGTGTGTTTTCAAGACAAATCACTTCCACTGCATGAGAAGCTCAATACATGAACACAGGGAACAATCTGAATAGATATGCAACATTAAAAATCTGCTGTTGTTTAAGGATATGAAAATATTTTAATAGAATAATTTTGTTCTTTGACAATTACATTTATACATATGATATTATTACATAATTTGATTGCTTACCCACACCAAAATTTTCTAGTGTAAGTTTTTCTTTTTTTTTTTTTTTTAGATTATTTGTATTTTCTTGTTGATTCTTGGTCCATATAATTTTGCCAACACTATAAGATGTGACAACTGTATTGTTGTGTTGATATGCATCTCAATAGGTTATAATTAGTTGTGCTGCTTCACCTGAGAAATGAAGAAATCTATTTAAAAAAAAGAAAGAGGGCTGGTGAGATGGCTCAGCGGTTAAGAGCACCGACTGATCTTCCAAACATCCTGAGTTCAAATCCCAGCAACCACATGGTGGCTCACAACCATCCGTAACAAAAATTTGATGTCCTCTTCTGGAGGGTCTGAGGACAGCTACAGTGTATACACATATAATAAATAAATAAATAAATCTTAAAAAAAAAGAGAGAGAGAAGAGAAGGAAGAAAAACAGGAATGAGTTGAATGAAGAAAAAAACGAAAAAGAAGATAAGAAGGAAAGAATTTAGTCTAACCATTTTGTGTTCCAAAGCTCTAACATTGTCCATTATCATTTGCCAATTACCAGTTTCTTTAATCCCAAATCTGGGAAATAAAATTAAAAATAAACCCAGGAATTTCATAGTGTGCAATATTTGTTCATTGAATTCTATTATTTTAGAAACTTCCTATTTTTCCTTAGTGATGTAATGAGTTTTTTATATGCAATATATTGAATTCCCAACTGCTATTAGTAACAGGATGAGGTAAAACTGTTAATGCCTTACTAGAAACATAAAATGTATATTTCTATTTTCAATCATATGAAAGAAAGGCATACTCTATTTATTCCCATTCCCTAAGAAGAACATGAACACCATTTTGCCTTTCCTTCCATGAAACAAAATTCTGAGTCCTTATTTTACTATGCAGACAGATAACTAATCAATAGAAATTAAATATATTATCAATTATTTTCACTTTAAAATGCTTAAAAGTATCCTGTATACACATAAATTCATAACATACTATTAACCTGTTAACACAGAGGTTTCTCTAATGGGATAGGCAAGAGACAGTCACATTGGGTACTGTTGTCTCTAAAGAGATATAATGGAAGCTAAAGTTTTGTCTTCTGTTCTGAACTTTAGATTGAATGTAATAGAATCCTCAATTTGTAGTGACTTTCCTAATACTTATGTACTTATAATCTGGTAATGCATACATAGCAGCAAACTATTTTTTCTTCTGTATCCATCCTGTAAAGGAGTTCTTTCATTACATCACTTGCTTGATTCTCCTAATCCGACAATAAATTCAGGTGGAGGACTGGAAGGTACAGTTGAGGTTTATGTGGTTGACTCAACAGTTAGATTCTCAATTATAGAGGGCACCCTTATATTGTCTGGTATGGAGTAATAGCCAGATGGATTGGCTTTTCTAAGTAATTGTTCCTTTCTAAGTAAGTCAGTGTGTTACTTCTTGTTCATTGGGATCCCTATTAGATTTAAGAGTGGAAACATACAAAATAGTTGCCTTCAGTTCTTATGTCTGATGTCTTCATGCACTCAAATGAGGTGTAAGTATGTGTAAAAATAGGCTTACTGTGTTTCATAAGTGTTCAGTGAATTTGCATATACCTGTTTGTTTGTGAAGTACTTTATCATAAATAAAATAGCTGCATATATGTACTGAACCTCAACCAAAGGTGAAAAAAAAGCAGGCTAAAAGACACTTTAAAACCCAAAAGAATGTTGGGAAAATGTGGAGAAGTAAATTAAAGAAGTAATCTATCTTCTCTCTCTGAAAGATAAACCGTCATCGTATCCCTCCCATTTTCATCCTAACTCCCTTTATGTCAATATCTCTTTCTCTCTCTACATAACACTGAGTCATAACTTTTAGAATGAAAATCTTTTAGATAATTCCTTTGCTTGGGAAATTTCCTTGGAGGGAAGGATAAGGAATTGATTTTGCAGATGATGAATTACTAAACCTGTGTGAGGAGATTAAATTACATGTTCCAAATCTGTAAATTCTATGTACAAGATTCTATTCGCAAACCACACAACTGGAAAATTGCTGGAACATGGGGATTGTTGAGATGCTGTCATAGGAAAGCAAAGGTGCAAATATGGATCATTGAAGTAACCACTTGAAAAATAAAAAGATTTCCAAGAGGAAGAGAGAGAGAGAGAGAGAGAGAGAGAGAGAGAGAATTTCTGTGTTATTTATTTATATGTTTCTTGCATAGATTAAAGAAAACAAACATTTTCCTTTGGAATCACTTCTTATATAATGGGAAGTTTATCTGGGAAGATGATGAGTGACATCTTAAACACCAATATGCCCATGCCCCTTTTAGTGTCACTAATTGAAGACTTCCTTTCCATGCTTTAGAAAGCCCTTTTTTGATTAATGAAAGTACTCCAATCATATATACCTTCCAAGCGCCTACACCTGGATACCCTCATGATACACAGTGTATAAAGTTCTGCTGCTCCGAGACTTTTGCTTGCTTACTAGTTCAGATGATAAATAATGCATTCAATTAAGAGGGGCCATAAAAGTTTAATTAACAGTGAAGGCATTGATGGGAGAATCAAGCATGTCAAGGACTTGAAACCACACTTCAAACTTTCTGCAAGTAAGATGTAGTGAGTCAGCATGTTCAGTTGCTAGGCTAGCTCTTTAATTTCAATAGTGACTTAATAAGTCCTTCTCAGACATTACAGGAATAACCCAGAAGCAGTCATTGTTTTCTAATTCAGCCTAATCTGTCCCAGGTCTTTCATCTACAATACCAAGTCATACTTTTTTCTTCGGTTGATTTTTTAAATAATATTGGAAATTCTTATTGTCCATTTTCACTGAACATTTCTTATTTTCTGAATGAAGACAGGAATATAATGTTTTTGTTTTTCTTTGCTTTCCACTTGTTTCTGTTCATGGCTTTTATACTGACAGCTACATCCTATGAGCAAAGGGTGTAGATTTTGTGGTGTCCTTAAAAAAATGGTCCCATATTACATTCAACAAGCAGAATGGTGCATGGGACTTTCAGACCCTAAGCCTTAGCAGTTCCTGTGAGTTTTACTAAAGAGAAAATTATATTAGGAAAAATGGAAGGCACTCATCTTTAGCAAGAAACTTTTTGCTAAAACAAATTGGTGCATCATTGCTTTATCTAAGGTATATCAATAGAAGTCTAAAGACAGGTGCTGACAGAGTGAATAAACTTAACAAGATAACTCATTGACATGACTAAATAGACAATACCTGCAACTCAGCTCATTTAATAAGCATTGAACTATTTTGAGAAAAGATACACATTCAAGGTCCAAAATGATTTTTTAAAAAATTAAAAATTTCAATATCATTTATTTATTTTTGCTATGATAACACAATTATATCATTTATTATTATTATTATTATACCCTTTATTTCTGCTTTTCAATCACTATTTTGAATCTCCCATCTCCCTCCAATAGTCTACTTCAGAAAATTGATGCATATCCAAATATATGGCTAGTGAATCCCAATAACAAAATCCATACAGATTCTAATGAAATATGATATGATTATAAATTCATGTAATTAAGGTGAAAATTCTGATTCAATACCTTTGATTTAACTAGAGCAAACACATTATGTGGTTATAAATATACTGTTAATGAATATTCTATTCAACTTTGAGTATTATTCATATGGGTGTATGTGTGTGTTTATCTGTGTGTACAATGTTCGCTGTTCCATGAGGTAGTATTAATATTATGTTAAAATTTTACTTAATGTTAAAATAAAAATTATAACTGTGTTTAGCCAAATTTAACTTTTATTGTGGTAACTATTAGTACAATATTTACATTTTTAAGCAATTTCCACTGTTTTAGGCAATTTTAAATTTTCTTACATACAATTAAATTGACTCAGAGAAATCTATATACATACCTATTTTTAACTAGCTTAGATCACTGAAACATTAACTACTTCACACTTAATAATTTATGCTAATTTTTATTTTTTTGTTAAAAACTGTGGAGTTGGGTAAAATTTATTATTGTTATTTTAAGGATATTCATGTAGAGGTATATATCCTGTAATATTCTGAGATATGGATATATGAATTTACTGAAAAATGTTGGTATATAAATCTAAATTTTATTTTCTTTAGAATATATTTACTGTGATTAAGTGGTTTGTTAATACCTTTGATTTGGTAAAAGAAAATATCATATATTTGGGATCTTATACATAAAATAAGCATAGAACCAACCAAAGAGCATACATGGGATGGTCTGAGGTTACTCCACAGTTATGTAGCAGAGGACTGTCTTGCCTGGTCTCAGTGGGAGGGGATGAACTTACTCCTGTAAAGACTTGATTCCCAGGGAAGAGGGATAGCCAGGAGGGAGCACTCTATCAGAAGCGAAGGGGAGAGGGGAGGGCATTAAGAACTCTGGGAGGGAGGAACAGAAGGGGGGGCAGCATCTGGGTGGTAAATAAATACAATAATTAATTAATTAAAAATTAAAATATATTGGTGCATTTACTGTAAGACAGAAAAAAAAAAAAAAAAAAACAAAAACAAAAACAAAAACTTCCATGGGCCCAAGATACTATTTTGCAACATTCTAAGCATTTGAATTAGTAGAAGCTAGCAAACTGCTAAATTAATTGATTCTAGTATGTCTCTCTCTATTAATTACGAGGTGTTAATTCAAAGAGGTGAGCAAGAAGAGACTAGTCCAGCAAGGGAGAACTAAAGCAAAATAAGGTAACTAGCCCTCTGGCTCTGCAAAATCTCTTCACACTCCTGTGAGACTCTGAAGATATAACTTCTTTCTACGAGTTTGTACTCATGAGGTTGAAATTAATGCCTGGAAATTTAAACTCATAGCAGTAGCAAATGTTTCTCATTATGAATATACTGTTTGTTAGAGTAAGCATATTTTGCTTAATTTTATCCTATTTGAACATTGCTTAAGACACATGAGAGCTGGGTGTGGTGGCATAAATCTTTAATCCTATCACTCAAGAGGCAATGGCAGAAAGATCTCTGAATTCAAGGCCAGCCTGGTTTACAAAGCAAGATTCAGGAAAACGAGAGCTCTGTTTCAGAGAGATACCCAGTCTCAAAGAAACAAACCAAAAATAAGAATATATATATATATATATATATATATATATATATATATATATATGTGTGTGTGTGTGTGTATATATATATATAATTTATATTGATAATTTATATTATATATTAGTGTCTAAGTAACTCTAATATATAGTCATATGTATAATTTATATTTTATAATATATATTTAGTCATAAATATACTATATACATTTAAATATATACTCTCTATATTTAGTTATATATAAAATTGACATTGTATATATATTATTTGTCTTCTATATACAAATTTGTATTGTATATATTTATTATGTATAGAATAGTACTATATATTCTAATATTATATATTAGAATCATTTAGAATCATTTCAGTATTGTCTGAACTTGCTTTAGAATGTCAAATGGAGAGGAGTTCTGTTGTCTTTAGAGAAATCTTTGATTCAACTCTACAATCTATTCACCTTTGTTAAATCAGGAAAACAAATTTCTAACTTATTCTTACTTATATTTCACTTATTGCTATAAAATCTAATCATAGCCAATAAATTGCTGAATAGCATACAATCAAAATAGCTTTTTATTTAAAAATTGATAATCAATTTTGGTGTTTATAGGGACTGAATTTTACTCTATCTAATAACTTTGTTTACATGCTGTGCTTAATGGAAAATTGTCTGGTTCAATAGTAGACAACAAACAATCTATTACTTAATAAATAATTGGGCAGCAATTTAAAGAATTTATTTGTAATTAAAAATTGACTTTAAAATCCATACAAATTATTTTAGTTTACTACACTGAATTGAACATTGATTGAAGTTAAAAAATGTGAACAATTTAATTTATTTAATTGTAGTATTGAATAGGTCCATGAGTAAATCTGCTTTCATGTATCAAGACATGTGAATTCACTAAAATTGCTTCAGGTAGCAATAGAGTAATTTATCTTCATAAGGTAAGGTAAACCTAGCGGGAGATGAATAAAAATATTTCTAAATTATTCATCTTTATGAATAAATAAATAACAAAACATAAATACAATGGTGAAATTATAGCTAAATTGAAATACTTATTTTCTTCAGCTATAAGAAATGCAAATATTTAATTTCAGTGCCTATGAACAATTTTATGAATTGCTCATAAATTTTTTCATAACTTGGAGTTTTCCTTTCTATTCCATTAATCTTTCTCTTTTTCTGACTCTTGTTTTTATGATCCTTTTTCATACTAAATCTGGTATAAACACAAAACTTGGAAGGTTATAATCTCTAAGGAAACCATCAGTTGTTCAGCTAAGTGCAATTATATAAAATTTTAAGTAAAAGATAATGCAATCTCTTTCCTTTTCTCATTTCCTTCCGCCACCCACCCTAGTCCTCTATCTCAAATTCACTCAATGCTCACAGCCTACTCTCAAACTGATAACCTTTATCATGATTATTAGTGACATATATGCCAAATCACCTTCTTAATATTCACATTTATAGCTATAGATATACACTTTGACTATATTTGGTCAGAGCAAATTCTTTTCGAGTGTGGAATGGAGACACATGCGTAGAGACTTTTAAGTATGTAATGTGTAAAAACTAAGTTTCTGAGCTGGGCTAACTATATTAATCTTACTGCCGTGGCCCAGCCTGTCAGGGGTCAGGCAATGTGGCCTGAACCTGTGAAGAGGGAATGGAAATGCTGAAGTATGTAGGGAAGCTACCAAATAATATCTTCAAGAGATACCATGACAGAGACAGGCAGATTTCTGAGTTCAAGGCCAGTCTGGTATACAAAGTGAGTTCCAGGACAGCAGGGCTATACAGAGAAACCCTGTCTCGAAAAACAAAACAAAACAAAACAAAACAAAACAAAACAAAACAAAACAAAAACAGAGATGCCATGATATCCCCTATGTGATCTCTCAACAGTTGTGGTTACTTTTACAAGAACTGCACAAAATAAAGCCAATTAAATTCCATCACTGAGAAGAGAGTGGACTCAAAGGTTCCACTCCTAAGAAATGACAGCTCCTGAGGAAAGAAGAGTCCCTTTTTCTTGAGAGGTGTGGCCATCTGTGGGTTGCCCATGCCTCAGTGGATGAATTTCTATCCATAACCATAGAGACAGCACTAACTGAGCTCAGTCAGTAGTTATTTATTTTGTTAAGTGACATGAATTTGAGAGAGAGATGTTATGTTAATAAAGAGGGAGAAGACCGGGGCTTATATGATAAACATGTATGAGCTCTTTAGTTTTTTTTTTTTTTTTTTTTGATTAGATATTTTCTTTATTTACATTTCAAATGTTTTCCCCTTTCTAGGTCTCCCCTTGGAAACTCCTATCCCATCCCCCCTCTTCCTGCCTCTATGAGGGTGCTCCCCCATCCACCCACTCCTATCTTCCTGCTCTGGCACTCCCCTACACCAGAGCATCGAGCACCCTCAGGCACAGGGGCCTCTCCTCCCACTGATATCCAACAAGGTCATCCTCTGCCACATACGTGGCCAGTGCCATAGGTCACTCCATGTGTACTCTTTGGTTGGTGGTCCAGTCCCCGTGAGCTCCAGGGGAGTCTTGCCTGTTGACACTGTACTGCAAACCCTCTGAGCTCCTTCAGTCCCTTTTCCAACTCCTCCATCAGGGACCCTCGAGCTCAGTCCAATGGTTGGCTGCAAACATGAAATTTAAAATATTGTGAAGTGAAGAATAAATGGGGATGAGTTGGACCAATATGGACCTGTGAAGGTGCTTCTAGGCTGGAACTGGAAGCTTGGAAATCAATAGATGTTTGGGATGCTCTGTTATGTTTTTCATGGAAGAGAGGCATAGCTGTGTTGTTTTAAGTATGCTGTTTAGCATTTTGCTTCAAATTAAAATGTTGCACCTTGGATTGATAAGACACAGGATTTCAAAAGGGAAATGAAACAACAGAAGTGAGAGGTTGAAGTTCTAAGGGAAAGTAAAATGAACCATCCTTCAGGGAAGCTGTTCATTCTAGGGAGTGAGCACATCAATAGCTTTGGGAAGTTATACAAAGGAGCTAGCTAGCATCCTGGCTCATTTATCTTGGCTTACCCTCCCTCATTTCCTCAGAACTACATTCCTTGGTGTAAAGCTGCTCACAGTTCACTGGGCTCTCCCATATCAATCATTAGCAAGAAAATAATCCCCAGACCTGGCTACATTCCAGGTTTATTGAGGTGTTTTATCAATTGAGACTCCATCTTCTCAAATGACTCTTGCTTGAGTCAAACTGACAAAGCTTTTACCAATAAAGTGTTTTTATCCAGAATAAACAGATATCTGCTTATGTCTCGCCAAGAAGATCATCACACAGCAGACGATTATCTGCAAATTGCTTGTTAGTTCCTACCTAGAGTTAGTTGGTATTACACTAAATATTCCTTATTATTAGCTTTTCTCACCCACTATATTTGATATCTTTATGTGTTTTATGTTTTATGTTTTGATTAATATATTGTTACCACAGACATGCACAATATCTTTTGCTACTTGGTACTTTCAGATCTTGACCTTATCAATATTTCTGTGACAGTGGTGGATCAGGAACATATACAGTTCTAGAAACACTCTGCATCAACCCCTCCTTTCTGTTTAGGTTGTATACTTTAATGTTGCCTAACTCAGCATCTAGTCTCCTTAAACAGACCATCTAGAAATTTTTTTCACTTCCTTCTATCTAAAAAGGTTTCTTCTTGAGGCACTGCGGGAGTTACAGGTTACCATGTAAACATGGCCAAATACAAGAACCATATCACACTCAACCAGTCCTGCAAATAGCACAGGAATGGCATCAAGAAAGCCCAGTCACAAAGATATGAATCACTTGAAGGGATTGGCATGCATTGCAACAAGGAGCACATGAAAGGCCTGAAGAAGATGCAGTCCAACAATGCAAAGGCAGTGAGTGCACACAGAGGGTGCTCAAGGCTCTTGTGAAGCCTAAGGCCATCAAGCCCAAAATGCCAAAGGGCCCCAGCTGCAAACTCAGCCACCTGGCTTTCTTCACACAATCCAACCTTGAAAAGTGGATTAGAAGCTAAATGGCTAAGGGTCATAGGCTCTGCCAAGCACAGCCCAAGGTTCAAACCAAAGCAGAGACTACAGCTCCAGCTAAGGCCCAGGATACAACTCCAGCTCAGGTTCCCAAAGGTGCCCAGAACCGTGTAAAAGCCCCATAGAAAAGGCTCCTGCCAATGTGAAGACAGACAGAATGCTGCGACACACCTATCTACACATAATTTGCAGTTGACCAGTGTCCTATGCTGTTTTTACAAATAAACTTGGGGCAAGATCTGTATAAAAACAAACAAACAAAGCTATTTCCTCTTAAGAAGTTGCATATGTAATTCATAGCATTCTAAGATATTTTCATATGTCTTGTCCTCATGCTGCAGAGAGGTTATGTTGCAATATGTTTAGATGAATTTGTTGCTCTGTGCTTTTTGACTGAGAATACAACATGATCTCTTGTATCAAGGTTACAGCCATAATTTTCCCAACATAAGCTTGAAGTGCGACCCAGAACAATCCTTTCTCAGTTAAATTACTTTCATCCTGATATTTCTTTTTCACAGCAACAGGAAGAGAAACTAAAACAACTAATTTTGATCAACACGGCTTTGTCTATTCTATTTAACAATCAGAGATTTAAAATAGTTTTTTTTTTTGGAAAGGTTCAGGAAATGAAAGCAGATTACCCAATAATCTAGGTGAAGAAGTGTTATATAAAATCGAAATATAGAAAAAATTATGTTTCTACAGTATGTTATAGTGTATTTATAGAAACTATAACAATATTTGACATATTGATATTTTATATTTAGGCAAAGTTTTAACAAGAGAGATGAGAAAGCAGATGCTCTGTGATGTCTCTGTCCCTTTTATGCTTTCTATAGCCTGGAATGTTTTGAGGGGATAGAGGGGGAAGTAAAACATAACTTGGAAGACATGGTATTTTACCTCTTTAATTAAGTTTTCATATTTTGAATATATTCAAAAAGAAAAAAATGACATCTTTTCATGTATTTAAGGTCATTTTTCAAAGAAAACTGTCACTGTGCCTGAAAAAACAAAAACAAAAACAAAAAAACTTTGTTGTTCTCTTAATAACAGTAAGGATTAAAGTAGATCATAAAGGAAGCCTTGGTGAGATAGTAATACCTTGAAATGATGTCACATAATGATCTTAAATAGAGTAAGAAATATAATGTATTAAAAGTAGAGTTTGGCGTTCCATGTAATGTGTAGGAAACCACTATATTTAAAAAAGAGGTGTATTATATTAAGTGTATGATATGGTCAGCTGAGATTTGAAAAAGTGCATTACCACACAGAAGATGAATAGGACCTGAGGAAACTAAACTCTGAAAAATCTTAGGTATTAAGAGTACAATCATTTTCAAGACAAAGAAAAGGATATAGCAGTCTAAGTTCTCATATATATATATATATATATATATATATATATATATATATATATTTGAATAAATTACCATAAATTTATCTTTTTGAATATATATAAATTCAATAGTTTGTATGTCAACAAAACTACAGAAACTAGGTAAGAAAACTTTAAGTTGAATGAAGTTAGTAATTCATTAAATTCATTATAACTGGCCATTTCATGTGAAGCAGAAAATACATTCTAGATATCTACAGTCTTAGAGGATATTGGTAAAATAAGAGGAGCAAAATTAAATTAAAAAGGTAAATTTATAGACCAAGAGGAATATGTAGCCAACTTTGCATAAGATGATTTATAAAACTGTAGCACTTTGGCAATGTATTCCCATAGATCTGTAGTTTGTTTTTTGTTCCAAACTACCAGAATTCTCTTTCTGTATGGCCCTAATTCAACTGGTTTAGAAAAAGACATGGGCAGAAAGGAGGAGGGTTCTAAAATCAGAGGCATATAAACTGTTTGGCTACTGGCAACTACTTTTCTTCCATTTAAGATTTAAATAGGCTACTAATCTTAGGACCCCAATTGGTAGTATTTATATAAAGCTTCAAATTATAAATTAAAAGTGGAAGTAGAGACATGCAATTTTATCGAATAGAAAAACCTAAATGGTCATTTAATCTTTATGGCATTTACCTATTATTTTTATGATCATTTTATTTTCAATTATGGTATAATTACATCATTTCCCACTTGTCTTTCAACAATCCAACATCTGGTTTGTAATTCTCATTTAAAGTTGTAGACCACACACACACACACACACACACACACACACACACACACACACACACACACACACACTGCTTAGTCCACATAATGTTAGCTATTATTCTTGAGCCTATTTAGTGTTACTAGTATGTTCATGTGTTAGGGCTGATCACTGTGAACTGCATCAAGGAGTGCTTATCTTTTGAAAACTTGATTCACCATAACTTAGAAGCCATGGAACACTTCTTCTACAGTAATCTTGTGAAATTTGCTCCACCAACATCAACATGCTTGCTAGTAATGATCTTATTCATGTCTGTTTGATGCAATCATATTGTAGATAGTTTACTGAATTATCTTTCCTGTCTTGTAAAAAAAAAAGACACTATCAGGTCTTTGTTTCTTCTATGGTTGTATTTTGCACTTTAGATGTATCAGTTGGTTCACTTATTCTCCTCATATTGATCACTTGTGCATGTCTATATAAGAGCCTCAATATCTTGTAAAATGATGCTTTAAAAAATTAAAGAGTCATCTGTGAATATAAGGATAAGTATTTAGAACAAATCTAGTAACTCTAGTGATTTTGTAGAGTGTCAGTAATTGATTCTCCTCTAGGTCCTATGTCCCATTTTTACAGAAATTTTCAAATATCAAAAGTTCAATTTGTTTTGGCCTAATCTCTTTAGTAGCTTGCTTAAGGGGGGAAAAAGAATTTTCATTTTCATGTTCTTTCAGCTAGTACATTAAGATATGTTGTTTTTTCAACACTAGTTAAAGAGAATCCAACTTCATAGATGCTTAGATGGAAATTGTGGACCATTTCAGGCATCTGGGAATGTTCTTTGAATAGGTATGGTCAGGATCAGGTGTGGTGAAAAGCAGGTGATATGGCCATATGACCATGAGAATGAATGGAAATCTACAGCTGACAGCTGACAGAGGTGAGGTCATGTGGGGGGCACATCTCACAGATTTAACAGAGAACTTATATATCTGGTATAAAGAATGTGCTCAAGAATTAATGGGAGTGACCTGAGCTGTGACTCACAGCACTGGGGATATTGACACCTTCTGTAGCCAACAAGAAATCCCAGCTTTAGCAATAGGAAGAGCAAGCCACCCAAACTTTTTAACCAAAAGTTATCCTGTCTACAAGAAATACTCTTATGAAAGAGTGAGGAGAAGGATTGTATCCACAGAAAGGGATAGGGACTCCATAGGAAGACCAACAGAGTCAACTAACCACCCTTGGGGCTCTCAGATACTGAACCATCAACCAAAGAACATATGTGGGCTGATTCTAAGCCTTATCACACATATGTAGCAGATGTACCTCTTGGTCTTCAAGTGAGTCCCAAACAATTAAAGCATGGGCTATTCCAAAAGCGATTTCCTATATGTGAGATATGTTCTTCTAGCTGGACTGCCTTGTCTGGTCTCAGTGGGAGAGACTGGGTGTCCCAAAGTGAGAGGATCCCAGGGTATCCGCACACTCTCTGAGAAGCGAAGAAGAAATAGGGTGAAGGATCGTGGCAAGGGGACCAGAAAAGGGTCAGTGAGTAGAATGGATAAGTTAAAAAAACATGTTAAATTTAAGTCCATTCCATAACTCCATGTCACACACTGAATAATCTATATACATATATGAATTTGAAATGATCTCTAAGACTCATGTGGAACTAGATACTTACTTATAAATATGTAGATATATTTGATATATCTTATTATGAAACATTAAACATAGAAGTGATATATGGCATCCCTAACTCATTAGAGTTATCTTTGAGTGTCTAGAATCTGTTAAAGAATGTTGCTTTTTCCAAAAGTGTAACTTTGCTGGGCACATTTATTTCACTTTGTAAAATAATTGCTATGAGATATATTCCCAAAAATACAAAGCTAACAGGTTATTTTAAACAAAGCTTTTCTCTTCTCTTAAATCTGAATAAACATGATGTTTCTAGAAGTTTCTATTGCCACCACAATTACATTAAATAAAATAGCAACCAATTGATCTGCCAATTCAAAGAACGACATTATATTCCTGAGTAACTATATTTTTTGTTCAGGAAAAAAAATGTGTGTGTTTGTATGCATATGTTTGTACTCAACATAATTGTTTTTGTATATTTTGCTGGTGATAGCTTGTCTTTTCTGCATTACACACTGTTAAAACTGAAAACTTACATGATGAGTATTCCATTTAATGAAGTGCTAGATGCCTTTTATAAGGTGTCATAAGTGATACAGGTGACAGCATCACTGTAGGTCAAACAGTGAGATCAACTATCAGCAGTGACAATATGAAAGTGTAACCTTCCCACAATACTGCCAAAATGTTTATCATGTCATTTAATGGTCACAATTTTTTTTTAAAAGTGTTCATGCAAACCATTAAAGCATTACAATATTTTTGTTGGATGCTTATTGTAGTCACAGTGGTTTACTGAAAATATTAAATTAAAGGTATATTATTCATTAACCAAATGAAACTATAATATTTTATAGAAGGCAGTGTAATGGCTTGTATATGCTGGGCCAAGGGAATGAGACTATTAGAAGGTATGGCACTGTTGGAGTAGGTGTGTCATTGTGGACATGAACTTTAATACCCTGGTTCTAGATCTCTGAAGACCCAGTATTCTGCTAGCAGCCTTCAAATGAAGAGAACTCTCAGCTCCTCCTGTACCATGCCTGCCTAGATGCTGCCATGTTCCCACCTTGATGATACTGGACTGAAGCTCTGAACCTGTAAGCCAGCCCCAATTAAACATTTATCTTTAATAAGAGTTGCCTTGGTCATGGTGTCTCTTCACAGCAGTAAAACCCTAAGACAGGCAGAGAAACTTTTCTAACTGTAAGAGAACATAGAAAATCTGTTTAACTTGACTTCTTATTCTATATGAGTAATTTACAGAAGAAAAGGTTGTTTCATATTTAAACTTCCAATTTATCTGAGATTTGGCATATCAAACAACAAATTTCCAGTTTCAAATGTAATCCGACTAAGGTGGTGCATCTGTGTATCCTAAAATCTCATACATGCTTCACTGTCACTTGTTTCTTACAAGAAAACAGAACAAAACAAACCTTTCATGAAAAGAAAGGTGCTAGCAAAAAAAAAAAAAAAAACTTACTTTAGCACAAAAGCAAAATGCATTTGCATCAATTTCAGAATTACATTTCTGAAAAACCAAATAATCAGGATAGGTGGCAAATATTGATACAAACACATGTGCATGATAGAAGGCGCTCACTCACTCACACTCACACACACACACACACACACACATACACACACAAACCAAACAAATGTTAAGTATATCAAATAATGATATATAAATACAAATACATTCAAAAGCTTTATTATTGCACCATGAGCTAAGAATTTAAAATAGAGGTTCTATTTCTGATATAAATTAAAATAATGTTTTATGATATCAAATTGATGATCAGTTAGTGAATCCAACAATATAAGCTATATCATGTAGTAGACAATCAAAAGATAAATACTATGAAGAATATCTTTTAAATTTCAGATCCTAATTAATGTAGAATATTGAATCTAAAGTATATTCATGCATATGTACTTTTATGGTTTGATTTTAAAAAGATGATTGTCTAAAGTGATATAGATGAACATTTGCAAGTAAAATTCCTTTATTTTTTATCTACAATAGCACCAATTAAAACAGCATTTCCATTTAAATATTCATAAGTGCTGCATCTCTGAATAATATTAAGAAATAGAACAGATGACAGACTGATTTTATGTAGCTAAACAATTAAAATAAAAATTTCTGGCTGTTTTTATAAAATAGGAACCATACTATCTTATTCCTTTCAATTTCATCTAGACATCTAATCAATTACAGAAAGGTCCCTTTACTTTCTTACGTAGAAATAATATAGGAATAAAAGAAAATACATTTTATATTAATGTTGAAATAAGGAAAATTCCAACCAAGATGAATGAAATTTTATTGCTAATAAGTAGGGAAATTGTCCTGAATTCATGCTTTCTTCTGTCCTTGCTTTTCAGTGTAGTTCTTACTATAACTCAGGAAATTCAATGAATGTGCTATCTATCTACTGTGCAAATCTAGAATTACTTAGAACTAGATTTCGAGAGAATATTACTTAATACTAAGTTATATTCTCTTTCTTTTACCCAGTAACTTCTGAAATTTTTATGATTCACAATTCTCAGGACTTTTAAACATATTATTTTACTGTTAATCACTGATTCACCCTAAGAAGACAATGGTAATATTTTTCCATTTTTCCACTTCTTCTATTTAAAGGAAAAAAACGAGATTTTAATGGAAAGTACATGATTTAACCTTTGATTTGAATATTATATGTACAGGGAGTAAATTCTATGGGAAAACCAAAGAATATTTGGTCATTATGTTTGCATTAAATGGTCATTGAGTGCATACCGAATGTCAATTTATTGGAATCCAATAGATGGCTAAAACAAAATAGAAAATCATACTTGATATATTAATGGTAAGGAAACAATATTTAGAAATACCTATGCAGAGATAGGGAATTTATACATAGCTCCACATTGAATAGCCCCAGTTTCCATTAAAACATGTAGAAAGGACATCTAATACAAGAAGGTTGATTGTGCCTTCATGGAGAAGATATAATTCTAAACATCAACACATGCATACCTATATCTTAGGTAGTTCATATCTCTAAAAAGTGTATTAAAGGTGAGAGATGTTCTAGCCTAAGAACAGAAAAGGACAGCTATGTCATAAAATGTAAAGGAACAGCTAACATAAACTATAGTGAATAAGAATTAAATATACTTCATACATGAGGTAAAAGTTCTTTGTATGATTTTAGTGTGAAATTAAAAGTAAAAATATTAGACGAATTTGGGTATTGCATAATTTTGCTGATTTATTGATGTAAAGTATAGTATAGAATCATTGTTTTCTTCTTTGCTTTCTTTCTTTTCTTTTCTTTTCTTTTCTTTTATTTTATTTTATTTTTATTTCTTGCTATTCCAAATGATTTTACAGTTCATTCTACCTTATCTTCATTTGAGGGTGACTGGCCCCAGAACAAAGAAACTCATTAAGCAAACTCAAAGCAACCATGTCATACAGCATCAAAGAGAAAATTTACATTGGGAACACGTGTGCTGTAGACAGAATTTCAGGCTTTCATTCAGTATTCAAGAACCATAACACTTTAAGATGTCCCCAAAATAGTTTACCTCCATTAAAACACATAACAGATCAGACAAATAGGAGCATTTTATCATAATGAAATATCTTTACCAGATTTTGTATTTAGGACTATAAATCTACCTTAAGATACTTACAGATATCAAGAACCAGTCTTTTTCAAAGAAAGAGAAATTGAAGTTCCATTATACTTATATTTCTATCTTAAGATTGTGAGTAAAATTAGACATTATTTTTAAACAGAAAATCAACACTGGATTCCGAACATAAACATTTTACAAAAGAATGAGACAGTGTTACAGCTTGGTAAATTAAGACACTTATTACCACACCTGGTGAACCAAAACCTATGTGTGCACCTCCTATACATTCACATTCTCTCTCTCTCTCTCTCTCTCTCTCTCTCTCTCTCTCTCTCACACACACACACACACACACACACACACACACACACGAACACACACATGAACACACACATAGAAAATCAAAATGTGATAAAATTGTTTTAAATAATTTGATTTTTTAAAAATCTTGCCTGGCATGGTGGCACATCCCTTTAATCCCAGCACTTGGGGGGCAGAAGCAGGCAGATTTCTGAGTTCGAGGCCAGCCTGCTACAGAGTGAGTTCCAGGACAGCCAGGACTATACAGAGAAACTCTGTTTTGATAAACCAAATAAATAAATAAATAAATAAATAAGAGGAATAATAAATAAAATATTAAAATTGTTATTGCAGTTATGAGACTCTAACAGAGGACAGATAACCTGGATCCTCAGGCAATGTTTAGTGAATGAGACATAGTAAGTGGAAATAATTACTTGGATCCATTTTTACTGTAGTGATTATTTAAATGTTTTATACTTTTTGAACTTAAAAAATAATCTAAGCTGGTATGCAAATACTATGTTTGGAGACTACAAAGACAAAGATGAGGCTGAATTATAAAAATGAGCATCAAGTAAATAAAAGTATCAAAGAGGATGATTTACAACTGTCAGAGGGAACAACAGCTTCTCAGCAGAAGTCGTTTCTAACAATTAGCCACGTATCAAAAATCACATCCAGGCTTCTATGCAGTGAACAGTTTCAAGACACACAAGAGCCACCAAGTCTTGGAAATATATTCACTTTTAATATGGAGTAAAGTTCTTGTTATAGATAACAAATTTTTATCAAAGTTTAAAAAATAGTTTATTATATTGAAGAATATTGTAACTAGAAATGTATTGATTGTGAAATATAGATGAAAATTATAAATAATTACTTAAAAATAAGATAATACCAAAATAGAAATATAAAATGTCGTCAGCAGTCTTATTATCCTTGAAGACTGTGTGAGAGTTTTCAAGGAATAGTTGGAAATTATAAGGAATTCTGGAAGCATATATTGAGGAACTGAATGTTCTTGCACATGCTTCTGAGGTTAAAAACTTTTTGACATTTTCTACTTTAGGATGTGGAAACCTTAGAATAATGGATGAATCCTATTTACAGTGGATGGTTAAGATTAATGAAATGGCATCTTAGAAACAGAAGGTCAGTGAATATCTTTTCCAACTATAAAAGCTTCATTTTTCCACATATAAAATACATAATTTTTGTTACTGCTTAGTACAAAAGAAAAGTTATAGTAAAAAACTAGGTCCAATTATCTAAAGTAATAAAACAATATTTTAGTTTATCCACATATGTGATTTATAAAAGCAACATGTTCCGAATTAGTAATGTTAAGATTTTTATTAAATGCTAATAGAGGAAATATAAGTCTAGTTGTCTTCTGTTACTTATGAAAGATATTGGATATTATTAAAGATGACAAAGTCCTGTATAGTTTGATAATGTGCTATTGCTTTGTAAATATATGCCATAACATTTAGAAAGTGTTAAAAAATAAAAAATTTGAATAACAGACATTCAGATATCCATTTAAGATTTTCAGGAATACATCCATTAATATGCAGAATAATGTCAGCTAATTTTGCTTCAAAATATTAAATCAACATATAACCTAAAATACATGGCTGCCAGAAATTTTCATTTAAAATTAATACTTTATTAAGTTTTAAAATTGCTAAAATAGAAGATTTTCCTTGCCTTTCAAACAAAACAAGAAATTGATGATTCTCTTAGGTCAACTTTTATTGCTGTGAGGAGACAATTATGACCAGTGCAACTCTTATAAAATAAAACATTTAATTGGAACTGACTTACCTTTTCAGATGTTCAGCACATTATCATCATGGCAGGAATCATGGCAGCCTGAAAGCAGACATGGTACTAGAGGAGCAAATGGTTCTACATGCTGATCTGAGGGCAGCCAAAAGAGACTATAATCTACAGGAAACCTCTAAGACCACCCACATAGTGACACACACATTTTCCAAAATGGCCACATCTCTAACAAGGCCACACCCACTAACAGTGCCACTGACCATGGGTTAAAAATTCAAACACATGAGTCCATGCAGATCACACATATTCAAGCCACTGTAGTGGTCATGTTAATTACATTGAATTAATCCCTGTACATAATATATTTTTGTTGGCACATCACAGTATATATTAAGTATGTGAAACTGAAAAAGGAATTTCAAAAGATACATACCCTCCGTATAAATCAACAAAACCACAAACCTTTCTAACCTTGATGGTCACTTAACATTTTTAAGAGTCTCACATATTTACTGTGCTTTAATCAAATATTTTTAAAGCTGTAAAGAATTACAAATATACTTCACTGTTGAGAGTTGGAAAGATGCCTCTACTGGTAAGAGTACTTATGACTGTTATAGATGAACTGGGTTTGGTTTTCAGCAAGCACACAATTTTATATATATATATATATATATATATATATATATATATATATATATCTGAGATGCTAACCTACTCCTTTCCTGCATATATATATATATATATATATATATATATATATATATATAT
>NC_034597.1:73744876-73765747 GCF_900095145.1 Mus pahari
TGAGATGCTAACCTACTCCTTTCCTGCATATATATATATATATATATATATATATATATATATATATATTTATGCAGCCAAAGAAATTGTATGCATACTATAAAATAAATACTCATTTAAAAAATAACTAGTTTATTGCCACAAAGTATTTAATAATAGATCAAGAGATATTTTCTAGAAGTTGATATTTTCTTCACAATCCTTATAATATGCATTTCCTTTGACGACCTATTAATCAAAATGGTGGCTTATCTGCTTGTTGGGTCTTTCAGAGGGCATTCATGATAGAACCCTTTTTGTGAGCACTCCATAACTTCATTGATAGTGTCAGGCCTTGAGCTGAATCCCACTTTGGGCCTGTTGCTGGACCTTCTTTTCCTCAGGGTCCTCTCAATTTCCATCCCTGTAATTCTTTCACACAGGAACACTTATGGGTCAGAGATGTGACTGTGGAATGGCAACCCCATCCTTCATTTGGTGTCCTGTGGGCTCTATAAGTTCTCTCTCCCTACTATCAGGCATTTCATCTAAGGTCCCTCCCTTTGAGTCCTGGGAGTCTCTCACCTCCCAGGTCTATGATGCATTCTGGAGTACCCCCCCCCCAACCTCCTATTTCCTGAGTTTGCCCATTTACATTCTTTCTGATGGCCCTCAAGGCTTCAGTCATTTTTCCTAACCCAATACTAGACCAGGTTCCCCTCTCATCCCTACTCTCCACCCCACCCCGTCCACTTTCCCTCCCAGGTCCCTCCCTCCCTCCCCACTTGTGATTGCTTGCTTCTCTCTCCCAAGTACAACTGAGGCATCCTCACTTGGGCCATTCGCCTTGTTGAGCTTTTGAGTTCTGTGGACTGTAACTTGGGTATTTTGTACTTTTTAGATGCAGCTATTTGTACCCAACCAGCTGAACCTGTATATAGTGTTTGGTAAGAGGGACCATGAAAACCTCCAAATAATGAAATGAGAAAGAGTGGAGCATTTATGCAGACCAGTGACTATAGTTGTTATTTGAACTAATATAATAAAAAGCCCTAGATACACTGAAATTTCTATATTTTATTGCTTTCAGCAATGTTGAGAATTTTACTACAGGAGCATTAGAGATATAAAGTATGTTGCTGTTTATATTTTCCAGCAAAAGTTCACAGTTACATTAATTTTGGCATATTATATATATTTTAAAAAATAAGTATATTGTGTTTTTTCATTAAAACTAATTTTAGAATTGGGAACAAAACTCCCATGGAAGGGGTTACAGAGACAAATTTTGGAGCTGAGATAAAAGGATGGACCATCCAAAAACTGCCCCACCCAGGCGTCCATCCAATAATCAGCCACCAAACATAGACACTTGCATACACAAGCAAGATTTTGTTGAAAGGACCCTGATATAGCTGTCTCTTGTGAGGCTATGCCAGTGCCTGGCAAACACAGAAGTGGATGCTCATAGTCAGCTATTGGATGGAACACAGGGCCCCCAATGGAGGAGCTAGAGAAAGTACCCAAGGAACTGAAGGGGTCTGCAACCCTATAGGTGGAACAACAATATGAACTAACCAGCACCCCCTGAGCTCCTGTCTCTAGCTGCATATGTAGCAGAAGATGGCCTAGTCAGCCATCTTTGGGAAGAGAGGCCCCTTGGTCTTGCAAACTTTATATGCCCCAGTACAGGGGAACACCAGGGCCAAGAAGGGGGAATGGGTGGGTAGGGGAGCACAGAGTGGGGGAGGGTATAGGGGACTTTGGGGATAACATCTAAAATGTAAATGAAGTAAATACCTAATAAAAATTGGAAAAAATAGGTGCATTGTGTTTTATAATTAAAACTAATTTACAAAAACCAAAAAGTACATTTTACGTTATAAAGTAACTTAGAAAATACAAGATTGATGCTTTATAAATGTAAATAAAGAAAATAATAAAAATAAAATAAATAAATAAATAAAACAAAAACACACACACACACAAAAAAAAAAAAAACCTCTTACATTTATTAACAAAAACACCACAGAGCTTTCTACCTTATATCTGACTTGTTTTTCTACTTCTATTCTTAAATGGTGAGATTTAGTAGGGACTTATACAAAGGGGGAAAGAAATCAATGCATATCCCAGCATGTCTAGGCAAAATAAATGATAACTTTCCTTGCAGTATTACTTTTAGTTTTGAGCTTTAGAAATGATGTATAATTTAAGCTTTCTACAAGATGATATTTATTTTTTTATTTGACTTTCATTTAATTTTGAAACATCTAATACGTCAGTGTTCTTTAACGGGGCTATAATGGTTTCGGATTTCATTATCCTTCTTTATCACATAAAGAATATAAATTCACTATTGCCTTATAATAATAATAATGGAGGCCATTGATAGACTATCTCTTAAAATTTCCATAAAAATTATTTTCCAAAATTGTGTAATGAAAGTATTTGTGTCATTCCTGTATTTGAGTGAGAAAATAGCATAAGTGGATACTACTATTTGCTTAGTTCTATTATTTTCTGTATGTTCTGATAACTCTTTCACAAAAATCATGGCATTTAATTTGAAAATACACCTCGTGAGGCCTCTAGTAATTTATGCACCTTTCTTTCCTCTTCCTGTCTTCTGTGCATAAAAGTGGCTGTGCCTTTACTGGGAGACTTAGAAATCTATACAGTCCTGATAAGCTGAACTGAAAGTGGAAGACGATTTGATTAAGTTTTCCTAAGTACCTCATCGCAAAAGAATATAATTCTCAATAACTTTCTTATAAACTAGAAAACAGACATTAAAGAGAGTTTTGTTTCAGAATATTCATTCCAAATCTCTGCTTCATAAAGAGCCCTATAGTTACCAATGGGGCTTTATTTTCCTGACACTCTGATTAATACTTTCAAATTAATATATTATTTTTGTTTGTCAAAAACTCAAGAGTATGCAGGTCTTATAACAAACCAGTTTTTTTAAAAATTATATAGTTTCTTTTCTTTTTTATTGGATATTTTATTTATTTACATTTCAAATGTTATCCCCTTTCCCAATTTCCCCCCTAGAAACTCCCTATAAGATCCCTGTCATCCTGCTTATATGAGGGTGTATCCCAACCCACCCACCCTTTCTCACCTCTCTTTCCTTGTATTGCCCTACACTGGGGCATTAAACCTTCATTCCACCAAGGGACTCTTCTCCCATTGATGCCTGACAAGTCCATCCTCTGCTACATATATGGTTGAAGTCATGGACCCTGGGAGCTCTGGTTGGTTGCTATTTTTGTTTTTCCTATGGGGTTGCAAACCCCTTCAGCTCCTTCCCTCCTTCTCTGCCTCCTTTACTGGGGACCCCGTGATCAGTTCAATGGATAGCTGTCCGCATCCACTTCTTAATTTGTTAGGCACTGGCAGATCCTCACAGGAGAAAGCTATATCAGGCTCCTGTCAGCATGCACTTCTTGACATCCACAATAGTGTCTGCATTTGGTGACTGTATATGGGATGGATCCCCAGGTGAGGTAGTCTCTGGGTGCCTTTCCTTCAGTCTCTGCTCCACACTTTGCCTCTGTATTTGCTGCCATGAGTATTTTGTTTCTCCATCTAAGAAGGACCAAAGAACTCACACTTTAGTCTTCCTTCTTCTTGAGCTTCATGCAGTCTGTGAATTGTATCTTGGGTATTCCAAGCTTTGGGGCTAATATCTACTTATCAGTGAGTGCATACCATGTGTGTTCTTTTGTGACTGGGTTACCTCATTCAGGATGATAATTTCTATTTCCACCCATTTACCTAAAAAATTTATGAATTCATTGTTTTAAAAGCTGAGTAATGTTTAAAGCTTCTGTAAGGCAAAGGACACTGTCATTAGGACAAAATGACAACCAACATATTGGAAAAGGAGCTTTATTAATGCTACATCTGATAGAGGACTAATAACAACATATACAAAGAACTCAAAAAATTTGACTCTGAACAATCAAATAAACCTATTAAAAACGGGGTACAGAGCTAAAAAAAGAATTCTCAACTGAGGAAACTCAAATGGCTGAGAAGCACCTAAAGAAATCTTCAACATCCTTAGTCATCAGGGAAATGCAAATCAAAACAACCCTGAGATTTCACCTCACACCAGTCATTATAGCTAAGATCAAAAACTCAAGTGACAGCAGATGCTGGCAAGGATGTGGAGAAAGAGGAACACTCCTCCATTGTTGATGGCAGTGCAAGCTGGCACAACCACTCTGGAAATCAGTCTGGCAGTTCTTCAGAAAATTGGACAAAGTACTACCTGGGACCCAGCTATACCACTCCTGGGCATTTACCCAGAAGATGCTCCAACTTGTAATAAAGACACATGCTCCGTTATGTTCATAACAGCCTTATTTATAATAGCCAGAAGCTGGAAAGAACCCAGATATCCTTCAAGAGAGTAACAGAAACAGAAAAGGTAGTGCATATAGTTTCTTTTATGAGATTATAATTACATTATTAATTCTTTCCCTTTTCTTCTTCCATGACTTCCTATATACCCCTCCTTTGCCTGCTTTCAAATTTTTGGCATTTCTTTCTGTTACTTTTGACATGCATATATAATTGTACATTCTTTAATATAGCGAGTTCAGTTTGTATATTGTTGCCTGTGTGTACGCTTTTAGGGCTGACTATTAGTAGCTTTGGACACCCCATCAATGTATTCTTCCTTGGGGAAGACTAGTTCTCCTCTCATTATTGTTTAGATGCTCAGCAGTTCTTTCTATAGTGTGGAGACCAATAATGATTAATCATTTCAATGTGAAGCATTTATCCTCTGCTAGATAAGGTATCTTGTTTTGTGAAAATATCTAAGATTTCTGCTAATTTCCAACAATTTCTTATCCCTATACACACACACACACACACACACACACACACACACACACACACACACATATATATATATATCATTCTTTCATCAGGAACATGCATAGTCAAGATACTTTATTATTTTTCCCTTTACCATTGTAATAATGTAATAATAGCACAGCTCAATACATAAAGTTCAAATAACAATGAGCTCATATCATGCATCTTTGAGTTTTCAATTTGTACTCTATATACCTGAGATAAAAAATAAAATAAATTATTCCATAACACTTTACATCATGAAAATGATCTTATGTAATCTTCTAGGAGACTCATATTTATCATAACACAAACTCAAGTTACTTCTATTATTTTATTATTACAGGACACAACATTATAATGGAGGCATGTGTTTGTGTCTAATTTTAAGGAAAGAATAGATGTATCCATATAAAAATAATCTTGTCGGATTTATGTAAATATGTCATGCCATTTTTATATAACCTATAGAAAATTGTCCTATTTTTTTCCTGTACTTTTAGATAACTTTTTAAAAGGTTGATCTTACAATATTGTTGCTTGGATAATGTACAAGTGATACCACTTAAGATTTAGATATTCTTCTTGTAAAATGTGAAAGACTTTACAAATGATTGAATGATTTTATTTCCTTAAAAAGCAATATTATTTATATCCTCTGCTTCTCCTATTAGGTATATTTGGATATCTTTTATTTAAAATTTTAATATAAAACTGTAATAAAAAATATATATAGGAAAATTATTCTTAAATATATTTATTCAACAGTTATTTAAAATTTCTTCAGTATCTATACTTATTTCAATGGAAATTATTACCTTCTAATTTTTTCTTGAACATATTGCTAATATTTTATAATTACTAAAGTGTTTTTAATTTTAAGTGTGTTAATAAATCATCCATGTACCTTTTTAGAACTTTAAGGCATATATTGCTATTGAGGTTTCTAGAGGTATGCTTCAGGCTATCAAAACTCATTGACAATCACCTTTCAAATGTACTCAAACCAATGCTAAGATTAATAGCTTTTTGAGCACTAGCTCAATTCAATGAATGCATAACAAAAAAGTATGATAAGAATCTTTTTAAGAAATACAGAAAAAAATTAACCACATCTCTAGGTACCAACGTGTTTAGGACCAGCATAAATCAGAACACAAATATATAGAGATAGATACCTAAGATATCTATTTTTATAATAAATTATTAGTATATATTGATTATATATTGCTTAATTCAGGTTGAGTGGCAAACTCCTTTATTGATCAAGTCATTTCATCAGCTCATTATCATCTTTTTATCTGCTGTCTTCTGTTTGTCATTGTTAAACTAACTTAATGCTTTTTTCAGTTATTTCTAATATATGCTTGAATTTGAGTACTAAATAATGAATTTTATTTTCTTTTATTTGATTATACCTTTAATATAGATTTTTTCCTAATATTTCAAGACAAACTATTTTCAAATGTGTACCTTAAACTCTTAGTGGACATAGAAAAGTCAATAACATATCAGCTCTACACAAAAAGGAGACAGTAAAGCTGGGGATGGGAAAGGTGCCCCTCCCCAGGGAAGAGTACATGAATGTGTTATCTAGTGATCAACACAGAAAACATTCATATTAATAACATCATATAAACAGAGCAGGTTATACCTAGGAGTGAATATATATATATATATATATATATATATATATATATATATATATATATATATAATGGCAATAACCATTAATGAAAAAAAAGAGTGCAAATTTGAAGAACTGAGAGGACATATGTGAGGATTTGTAGGGAGAAAGAGAATAGAAATAGAATGTAATTAAATTATAATCTCAAAAATAAAGAACAAAACACCAAGGTTTGTTTCTAATGGTTTTCTATTGATTTTTCACAATAAAATCCTGTTTCCTAGAATGACTAAACTGACTTAGTGTTTAGTTTGTTTAGTTTATTGAAAGAAAATTCTAGCATTTAGGAGATGCCCTTTTCTCCTTTGGTTTTCATGATTCAATCAGCTAGATATAGCTACAATGGTTAGTACAAATCAAGTAGAGCAGGGTGAAGAATATGGAAAGTCCATGATGGCTTGGGAATTCCATAATTCCTAAGAAATAAGCTCTTAAAAGGAACATTTGAAACTCCTCAAGGATAGCAGAGTCTATTGTTTTTGCCACCAACCTGTTGTTTGGTGTTCTTCATGGTGATTTAAAAACCCAAACATCATTTGTATTATGTGTTGATCCTCTCTATCTAGTTTCATAGTGACCATTCTGTACTTAGTATTTTGAAAGCAGCACACATGATGATGTCTGATTAATGCCACTGTGTTCATAGCAACCTTATTTATAATAGCCAAATTCTGGAAAGAACCTAGATGTCCTTCAATAGAAGAATGAATACAGAAAATGTGGGATATTTACACAATGGAGTACTACAAGGCTATTAAAAACAATGACTTCATGAAATTCAGAGACAAATGGATGGAAATAGAAAATATCATGCTGAGTGAGGTAACCCAGACATAAAATAACACACATGGTATGTACTCACTGATAAGTGGATATAAGTCAGAAAGCACAGACAATCTATGACATAACTCACTGACCATATGAGGCTTAAGAAGAAGGAAGATGAAAGTGTGGATGCTTCAATCCTACTTAGAAGGGGGAAGAAAATGATCATAGGAGGGAGAGGGAGAGCAGGTCCTGGGCAGGAGAGAGGAGGCTGAGGGAAAATAAGAGAATTTGGTCTTTAAAATCTTGTTTTAGTCAACAAAATTGAACACAATATTTTCCAGTGTCTTCTAGTTGATTAAGCTACAGTGTTAGGTTGCTTCACTTGGGAAGATGTTTATGTCTTACACTGCTCATGAGGAAATTATACCAAGGCTGGTGTACAGGAAGATACAGAAAGAGTAAAGGCAATTTATTAGTGCAATGAGAATCAAACACGACTAGTCACTGAACTCATTTTCCACACTTACTCGGAAAATATAAAAATGTTAAAAATAATATGTATTTTGGGGGCATCAAAACCTGAAAAGATTTTTTTTTCATTTCTGTTTGAAAAATGTATCAAATAATGGAATTTAAATTATTGAACATATAAACTACATTATTTTATGTAAAATAGAATATGGTTTAAAATTTTACTCCTTTCATATTACGTTAGTAAAAATCTTAAATTGGAACTAATAAAAAAAAGAAAGAATAGATTGCTAGAAGGATAGATAAGAAAGTAAGAGAAAGAGACTTTTAGAGAGAGAAAGAGTGGGAGGGGGAGAGAGAGAGAATTGTTGGGTCAATTGAAAGGTCAATTTAGGTTTTGGATCTTTATTGAAAAAAATCTATGACAGCCTTGGTTTATGTTGTATGTCCTTGTTATCCTTTGTGTAAAATGTTCACTCATATTTAGCAATGCCAAGTGTTTTCTAAAGAGTTTGCTTTCTTCCAGCTTGGTCTGTAACCAGAAATTGGACTTCTTTTTTTTTTTTTTTCATATACTGTTAATTAATACAATTATGGCATTTCTCTTTTAAACAGTGATCTCACTATCCAGTTTTAGACTTACCCACTAGTTCCATCTGCTCTAGTCTCTTCTGAAAATGGTGCTTATACATCTCCATACTGCGCACTCTCCTCACTTCATACTTGAATGAATGACTCCTTCTGTAACTGAAAAGGAGAATTATAATTGACATGATAAGCCATTGCGATTTCTGTCTTTTTTACAGCTGTAACATATTTGATGGAATAATGCCAACAACTGTTTAATTTGTACAATCTGTTTATTTCCTTAGTGGTACCCCAAAGTCAGTAAATTTGTTCTGTGTCTTTTCTAACAAAAAATACAATTTGAACTTCGAAGTATAAATGTAGAATTAAAGGAAGCCTCTCAAGTCAGTGTTTGCATTTTTGATTTACATAACAAATTTGGAACTTACAGAGAAAGCTTTCCTAATATAGTGAGTATGTGACTGAGTAATATAGTTTGCTATTAAAAATCATGTCTCAAAAATTTTATTTTTCCACAAAAAAACACTTATCTTACATGATTTCATTAATGATTGTGAGTGCTCCATAGCATCAATAATAGCATCAGGCCTTGGGGCCTCCCCTTGAGCTGGATCTCACTTTGGACCTGTCACTGGATCTCCTTTCCCTCAGTCTCATCTCCATTTTTGTCCCTGAAGTTCTTTTAGACAGAGATAATTCTAGGTCAGAGTTTTTGACTGTGGAATGTCAACCCTGTCCCTCACTTGATACCTGTCTTTCTGCTGGAGGTTGGCTTTACAATTCCTTCTCCCTACTGTAGGGTATTTCATTTAGGGTTCCTCCCTTTGAGTCCTTAGAATCTCTCACTTCCCAGGTCTGTAGTACATTCTGCAGGGTCCCCCCAACCTCCTACCTCCAGAAGTAGCCTGTTACCATTCTTTCTGTTGGCCCTCAGGGCTTCAGCCCTTTTCTCCCACCTTATACCAGATCATTTTCCTCCCACCTGCCCCCATCCCCTTTCCTTTGCAAATCTCTTTCTCCTCCCCCACCCCGTTGTCTATTATCAAAAAACACATGGGCGATTGAAATATATGACTAAAATTTTTTTCTAGGTTAGTCAAATTCAAGTCATAACTTGAATAAAATTATGTTCTCTATTGGAACTTTTCCCCCATTTTTATGAAGTTAGTTTACGTATTTACATTCCAAAATTGCCCCCCTTTCTGATCCTCCCACCTTGAGTTCTTCACACACAAACTGCCTCTGAGAGGGTGCCCTCCCACCTGTCCACCCACCCTCTCGTCACCCCCATCCGTATCCTTCCTGCCTGGAACATCAAGTTTCCACAGGATTAAGATCATCCTTTCCCACGGAGGATGGACAAGGCAATCCTCCACTAAAAATATGCCAGGAACAGTGGATCAGCCTAGGTATGCTCCACAGTTATTGGTATAGTCTCTGGGAGCTCTGAGGGTTCTGGGTCAGTGGACACTGGTGATCTCACTATAGGGTTACAATCCCTCTCAGCTTCTTCAGTCCTTCCCCTAACTCCTCCATGAGTCCACAAACTCAGTCCAATTTTGATGTAATTATCTGCATTTTTTCTCAGTCAAATGCTGGTAGAGTCTCCCAATGCAGAGAATTCATAATTCTCCCTATTGACTTAGAGACAATTCCTTTAGGCTCTGCCCAACAGATACCTAGCAATAGCTTGATTGCATTATCACCTGTAGCCATTACTACTTGACACCTCTCTCTCTCTCTCTCTCTCTCTCTCTCTCTCTCTCTCTCTCTCTCTCTGTTTTCCAATGGGTTCCTGGTTGGCCTCTCTTTCCCTCTTTCTCCCTTTTTTGTCCTTTTCTGTCCACCATTTCTCTGCCTCTGCCTCTACCCCCTTTCAGATCTCTATTCCTATCCCTTCCTAAAAATATTAAATTCCCTTAAATCAGGGCTGTCTCACGGTGTGATTTCTCAGAGAAACACCTTGGCAGGGGGCTGCCAGATATTCTCTTATTCCCACTGGTGCATTATATATTCCGTATTGCATTTTATTTCATAACACTCCATCATGTTTCAGTTCTTTATCAATGATAGACGCATACCTAAAATGCCAAATAAATGCAAATACGCATTTTTTTTGACAAATAGTGAATAAGCTAGTATATTTTATACCTGTGGTAACATATCAAGAAGCTAAAACAATAAACTGTAAACGATCTTAAAAAAATACTCCCTGAGGTGGAATGAAGTTTTGGATATTTTGAAAAGAAAACTTGAACTCTGTAGTTGCATATGTCAATGTGTGTGAAATTCCTGTTATTTATGAGAATGTGAAGTATTTTTTTCCATTTCTTGTTAATTGCTTATGACAGCTAAGAGTTAAAATATGGATCTCTTATATAATGCAAGAGAACAGCTGCAGTGCAGTCTGCTTCTACTGATGCTCTTGACAATGTGTCTCCTAATACCCTAAAAACAGCCTCTCCCTGCATGGCTGTAACTTCACACGTTCAGGCTCCAACAATTGGCATAGTGAAATATTCAAGTTCCATTCTGAGGAAAACCCATTTCCACCTATCTCTAAGAGACTGGGAGAAAGTTTTTTCACTGATGACTGAAAGTAAATTACCAATTACTAGCATTTACGATCTCTCCTTGACTACTTAAGGATATAGCTAAAATTGAACACGGGATATTTTGTCAACAATCTAGATATAACTATAATGGTACAATAGTAAACATATTAAGAGACAGAAAGGGATTATGTGGGACTTGAGAAGTTATTCTAAAGACAAAACACAGAAATCTGTTTATTTTAATATAATTAATATTGTCTCTGGTGAAATTATAGCTATTTACCAAAAGAAATTTTCTTTCTTTATTTGTTCATTTAAAATTTTGTTTTTATTTCAACCAGATTCACTTCACTTTCCTTCTCCCTTTCCTAACCAGCCCCTTGAGGAACTTCTCTCTACCTTTCTGGTTATCCTTCCACCAATCCTTGCCATTAACCTCATTCTCTAATTGGTAGACTCTTTTTCTTCATTATTGTTACATATACGTGTATATGCTCAAGTATGTAAGCAGCCCCGCTGAGCCAGTTTTCGTTATTTGTGTGTAGGGTTTCAGGGCTGACCAATGCTCATTGGGAAACCACTGTAAAAGCTCCTTCCTGGAATGAATGAATTCTCCTCCAAGTAGTAATTAGTAATCTGTATTTCTCTCCAGGTATAGAGACTGCAAGATTTTATTCCTTCCATGCTAATATGTCCTAGTGAGTGACATTGTTCTGGGCTCATTTCTGCAGACTATTCTGTGACAGGCTCTGTCATATTATAGTGCCTGATATTCTTGAGCTTGCAATATTTCTGACTCCTTGTCATGATCCCTGAGCCATAAAGCAGGATTTGGGAGATTGATGTAACAGATGGAGTTTGTAAAAGTAACTTTTATTCACCTGATGCAATTGTAGTCTTTGGAGGCTTGTTGCTGAGTAAGTTCACCATTTGTAGATCTTTCTGAACTCTGGCTGGCTACGTCAACTCAGCTGTTCTGTCACAAACTCTTCTCTAAGCCGACTGATGCAATCTGGCTTCCTTCAGCTTCTGGCTATATAGATCTCTTTGGCCTCAAACTAAGTATTGCAATCTGTTTTAATCTTCTGGCGCCTTCTTATTCTCTGGTTTCAACTGCCTCTGCTGATGGGCAATGAATTACACAAACTCACAAAGTAACTGAATTCAACTCCATGATCTGCAATGGGTCCCAACTCCATGCTCTGCAATGGGTCCCAACTCCATGCTCCGCAATGGGTCCCAACTCCATGCTCCGCAATGGATCCCAATTCCATGCTCTGCAATGGGTCCCAACTGAACGGACAGATGTTCTCCCTGAATTGCTCTTAATTAGCTTTTCTCCTGAGACTTGGGAGTATCCTATCTTTGAGTCATTCTGTCGTTTTTTTTTTTTTTCTCTGATTCATCATTATATCTGCTCCTCAATTAAATATTATTGTTATGATTAAAGGTGTATACTAAAGGATTCTAGTCGGAAGGAATAAAATGTGTACTCAGGGCATGTCTGCGTTTCTGCCATTTTGCATTCATTAGTCCCATGCCTACCGTTACCATATCTAAAATTTCTGGAAGACTGAGATCTTTCAGAGAATGCTCTAGGGGATTGCCTACAATTCCCTAGACTTTGTAGCTGTAGAAACGAACACTTTTTATTTTTAGATCATGGCTCCACAGCCTTAGCTATGAAATATTCTACAGCCTGACAACAAACCAAAATGCCAAAACCCCCACAAAACTACCAAATCAATCAGAATCCCTTCTAGTACCGTGCATATTGGGAAAGGAATGCTCCATTTGTAACATGGGTTGCCCAAGATCATGCAACTATTTTTTTATTTATTTACAGGCTGTTGCTCTCTATGCACAAGGGCTTGTCAGTTAACCATTTTAAAGGTAGGGCTGCTGTTTGCCTATCTCCAGAATTTCTTGTTCTAATGGAGCTAGTCTGCATTTCATTAATGGGCTACTTGTGGCTAAGTCCAGAGCAATATTCCCTTTCATAGTCCACTGTATTGTTCAGAATTTTGGTTTTGGAACATTTCAAATTTCTGTACTGCAGACGCTTCATTTCTATAATGATAATCATCCACAAATGAAGGTGGTAATATGGGTTGAATTTTATGTAAGCTATTGGATTGCTAATAAGGATTTAAGGGGGTTGGAGAGATGATTCAGCCATTAAAAGTTAGGCTCATAACCAAAATTAAGTTTTTGTTTCTTTCAGTGTAAGTTTAAGGCTGAAATTAAGATGTCAGGGTCCTTTAGAGAATTATCACAGCTACCAATAAAGTTCCTGAACTCAATCCTGTCCTTGGACAGGAAACCAAATTCTAAATCCATCAATGATAACTGCTTAAAGAAAATATACCAAACAGATCATATGACTCATAATCAAAAAGAAAAAAAAGAAAAAACAAATATGAAAATGGTATCACTGAAACAGGTAGTATAGAAGACATAAGTTACAGAATTCAGTTCCTGCTGCATCTCACCTCTCCCCCAAGAGCCACTCCTCTGTTTCCCTACAGAAATAAACAGGGATCCCTGTGATATCAAATAATCACATCAAAGCAAGATAAAATAAGAATATACACAAATTAACATACCAGGAAGGGCCATGTAATCCAGTAGGAGGAAAAGGGTCACAAATAGCAGGAAAACATGACAAAGAAATTCCTACTCCAACTTGTAGGAATCCCATATTCACATCAAGCTAACATATATGCATAAGCCCTAGCACAGAGCCATGTGTGCTCAGTGATTGCTGCTGCTTCAGTATATGAGCTACTGTGAACCCTGCTTAGCTGATTCTATGGGCCATGTTCTCCATTTGCCCTTGACAGGTCTGACTCCTACAGTTCTTCCGACTCGTCTGCAGGGTTCTTTGAGCACCAAGAGAAGGGGACCTAACAAACATCTCCAATTTGGGCTCTCCACCTAATGTTTGCCTGAGGTTCTCTATATTTACTTCTGCCTCTTTCAGAGAAAGCCTCTCCCATGTCGACTTGACTTGGCACCAATAAAGCAAAATACCATTAGGAATCCTTTTAATGATATTTATTTATCCTGCTTCCTGGTCATTTACACAATATTGGGCATGGGCTCCCTCTCATTTTTGCCTGTATAATTGAGTTTTTCTTTAAATTTATTTCTTAGTACATTTATCTCATGGGTTAAAGAACATCAATATTTGGTTCACTGTGCAAACTCTCATGAAATTTACAAACTTTTTTCTTACCTTATATTCTTCATAGTCTTCCCCACATTCAGTGTTGACAAAACTTCTACTATTGTATAGCCAGAATTTTGCAACTAGTGAAGTTCACTATTGTGTTGATATAATACATTTCTACTATTTATTATTTATATTTCTCACAATTCCTAAATTGCTGTTTCTCACAGTTTTTAACTTCTTTCTTTTCTTTTCTAGCACTCTTCCTCCACTTCTTTTCTTTGTCGTTCTCTTTCTATCTCTGTATTTTCTTCTGTAAAAATTTGTGAGATAAATATATTCCTCCAGTACAATGTGATACAGTATGTTTTGTTTAGTGTTTCAAATAGTCCAATAACAATTCCTATTCATTGTTTTACTGTAAAAATAAACCTACACAAAATTTAAATAAGTTATCTTTGACTCTGTAATTTCCTGATTCATGCAATATTTAATATTATTTGTACCTTACTAATTTGATGTTAAAGAAAATTACATCTTCATGAAATTGTACATATAACCCCAAGAATATGCTCACATATTCATTTTAAACACTTAGTTCACTTTCCAGTTGTGTGTATATGTGCGTGTTTATGTGAATGTTTGCCTCATGTGGCCCTGTGCTGTCAGATACTAGAAGGTCTTAAATCTCCTGAATTTATGTTCTTGGGGGGGTTTCCACCTTCAACTGTAATGCCTATAAACCAAATCAGGTCCTTCTAAAGAGAGCAAATTGTGTGTAAACAATTAATAGTGTCTCTATCATCCAGAGTATGAAGCATTAATGTAAATAGTTGTGTAATATTTAGAGATTTTACCTTTTTAATTTTTTTTTTTTTTGATTTGGGGTCAATAGTCATTTGGAATCACTGGGAAGATTGAAAAGAGGGACAGAGTTGTGTATGAACATAGACAAAAGACAAGAGGCATAGTGTCTGAAACAGTAAATGATACATCTTCTAAAAGAAGAGACATACAGAAGACTCTAAAGCCACACCTAAAATTTATTTGATGAACACTATTAGTACCTTTCTAGATAATCTGGAATAACAAATAGAGATAAAAATACATTTTCTCTATAGTGTACCTCACATGTCCCTGCAATTCTTTCAAATGGAATATACAAAACTAAATCTCCAGACTTGTGCCTCAGAGTTCTTTCTTTTTTTTCAAATCATATCTTTAAGTCTTCCTACACAAAACCAAATGATCCTTTCTTAGTGCTTAAAGGGATTTTTCGTTGTTATTTAACTCTTAAAATAGATTTAAAATTCCACAACATAAACTAGAGAAAATTTTCTCGCAGTCTGAGGATTCTGCAAAGCACTGGACTGTCTGGTTTCTCTTAAGCGAGAGGAGACCAGGGGACATTACTGTGGGACAGGGCTCACTGCAGAATCGGGCTTCCCTGCTCCTCTTTCTGTGGTGACTCAGGATTATCCCTGCAATGCTCTCCCTCACTGCCACTGTCCCGTCCTTCTGGCAGGGACTGGTGGTCCTGAGGAGACCTTGTGTGCAGAAACAGCCCCTTTCCGTTGGGGTAAGATTGTAAAAAATGCCTCTTGCCAGTCTCTTGTTTCCAAGAACTCCAGGATAATTTCAAACACATGGTTAACCACCAGGCGTTTTCGACTATTCATCTTCACAAAATCTGCAAGAGGGAGCTGTGCATGTGTGATTCCTTAACTGGATGCTTGTTTAAATGTGAGTCCCTTGTGATGGTTGTGGTCCACTAGCCCTCCAATCACGTAAGCCTTTGACTCATCTAAGTCCTTCAGTACATTAGGTGAGTCCGACGTCAGCTAAACCAGATTTTCTTTTCTTTTCTTTTCTTTTCTTTTCTTTTCTTTTCTTTTCTTTTCTTTTCTTTTCTTTTCTCTTCTTTTCTTTTTTTTTTTTTTTTTTTTTTTGAGTTCACTATAGTGCTCTGATTTGATGTGATGTGAATATCCTTCCAGTTGACCCATCCTTGGTCGTTTTCATCCATGTTCTTCTTCAGTTGACCTCCATAGATTGTCAAGTAAAACTGCACTGGATGAGATGCTCGGTGGTTTTCTGCATAACATCGTTGAATCTGTTTATGAAGTTTCTTAATATCCTTTAACACCATCAAGTGATGAAAGCTACAGTCGATGATGACCAGGTGGAGGCTACTACGAGCAACATCTCTCTGAATACGCTTCCTGTCGTTTCCATCTTCCATCTGACGTCGTTCTAATTTCTTTCTCTTGTGTTGTTCTTTTCGTTTTTTCCTTGCGCTGTTCACGTTGCTCTTCCCGCTGCTTTTGCTTCATCAGCTTCTTCAGTTGACATTTAGATATTTGCTCAGTCCCTGCATCCACTCTCGGCTTCTGTCTTTCCTCTTCACTGTCACTCGCACCCAGCTTTTTTTCCACATTAGGAAACTCAATGGATGCTGGCAGCATTTCAGATGACATATTTGTTCTCTCTCATCCTCAGCTCACCATGAGACCGAGCCGCATGGGCAGCAACCGCCCCTCGGCGCCCTACATCCGACAGCCTGGCCCAGGGAAGGGAAAAGGTGCCTGAGATTTCAATTGTGTATTACTTAATAGGAAACTACAAAAACATTAATTTCAAATTAGTTAGGATTTTGATTTGTTTTAACTTTATTAGTCAAATACACAGTTAAATGTATACATTTCTAAAATAGTCAATTAAATTTTCTGGCTAGTTTGCTCTAATTTAAATTTTTTATTTACAATATCATGTCATTTGAAGTTAACAGTAGGCACTGAGCACTGTGTTGCATGGCTAGCTATGAGTCTTCTTGCCCGTACTTACATTCTTTTTGTCCTTTGGTCTCAACTATGTCTCCTAAATACTGCAGGTATACAGCTGCCTGTGCCATATGTTCCCACTACTAATATACTCAGTCTAAGCCTGTTGGGTCAAGGAAACTTATGCTGAATCCATTACAACTGTGAGCAAAGCAGGACTTCTATTTCCAGCAAGAATTTTGTCACAATGAAAAACAAGAACGTTTTTAAAGCATAAAACAATTCTTCTGATTGATATAGTTAAATATATATGCTGTGATATATAATATATATTCATATGCTGTAATTTACAAGAATTAAGGGCAGTTAAAGAATTTGGAAAATGCTTTGTTGTAGGAATAGAGTGTTGTTGAGAAGGTTGCTATTATTGTCATATAGCATATGTATATATGTGTGCAGACATGTGATTATTTGCAATTTTCCACTTTTTATTAGCTTAGAGATAGAATAAGCATTCATCTATGTATACACTTTATTTTTTATTTATTTTTCTGAACTAATTTGTTATTGTAATATGAGTTTGACAACATTTTATTCCTTACTGAATAAGCAACACAGACACTCTGTAGAAACATTTTAAACACAGCCTTGGTATCAATTCTACACTTGCCAAAAAGGAGACTTGGTATTTAATGTTTAACAATTTGTTTAAATATTAAATAGAAATTTGTCTTCTGATTAATTAAAATGAGAAAAAAATGCTAAAATCCTGAATTTTTAATGCATGCAAATGTCCAAAAAGCAGCATGAAACATACATTATGAGCACTCTGACAGTCACTAAGATTCTTTCCTCAATTACATCCTTTTATTTTGCATTTCTTTTGCAATATATTCAGATCACAGGTTGAGAAATGCTTATCATTCAGCAAGCTCTCTGATCTGACAAGGGAAATGAAAGGAAAGGACTTTGCTTTTTACAATTCAGTTGCTAACCTGCTCTGGTCTTTATTTGTCCTTGGTCAGGATAAGAATACTAAAGACAAGAAAGAAGAATCTTTTGTACTTCAGTGTCCCTGAAAGGTTCTTTAAGGAAGCTTCCACTATAGTCAATATTTCAGCCCCATGAGTGAGCTTTTCCTCTTGTTTGTGTGAGAATGTTTTTCAAGCCCTTTCATTCTTGAAACCTAATGAATGTAATAATATGTTATCACTTCTTTCATTTAAGAATCATCGTCTATTTAGGTTAAAAACATGACCTACAGAGTTTACAAAATCAGCAATCATTTATATTTTTCATTTTAACTAAGCAGTTCTACTGTTCGATATCCTTGATATTTTCTCTGAAGTGCTTTGTCTCTTAAATAATAATCTAGGTTGTATATGCACACAGAATTTAGAATCACTAGATTTATTTAGCCAATTACATAGTATACTGGCTAGTTTTGTGTCAACTTGACACAGCTGGAGTTATCACAGAGAAAGGAGATTCAGTCGGGAAAATGCCTCCAGGAGATCCAGCTGTAAGGCATTTTCTCAATTAGTGAGCAAGGGGGAGGTCCCATTGTGGGTGGGACCATCTCTGGGCTAGTAGTCTGGGGTTCTATAAGAGAGCAGGCTGAGCAAACCAGAGGAGGCAAGCCAGTAAAGAACATCCCTTCATGGCTTCTGCATCAGCTCCTGCTCCCTGACCTGTTTGAGTTCCAGTCCTGATTTCTTTCAGTGATGAACAGCAATGTGGAAATGTAAGCTGATTAAACCCTTTCTTCCCCAATTTGCTTCTTGGTCATGATGTTTGTGCAGGAATAGAAGCCCTGACTAGGACACATCGTCAGTAACCAACCATCATTATGAATATTTAAATTTTTTATTGGTTATTTTATTTGTTTACATTTCAAATGTTATCTCCCTTCCTGATTTTCCCTCCACCCTCCCTCCTGCCTTTACGACTGTGCTCACCCACCCACACATCCACTACTACTCTAGCATTCCCCTATGTTGGGGCATTGAGTCTACACAGGACCAACCCCCCCCCCCCATTGATACCAGATAAGGTCCTCCTCTGCTACATATCTAGCTGGAGCCATGGGTCTCTCCGTATGTGTTCTTTGGTTGGTGGTTTAGTCCCTGGGAGCCCTGGGGGGGTAGGGGTGTACTGGTTGGTTGATAATTTTGTTCTTTCTATGGGGTTGCAAACCCCTTCAGTTCCCACAGTCCTTCTTCAATTGTGGTCCCTGTCCTCAATCTGATGGTTGGCTGGGAGCATGCATGCTTGTATTGGTCAGGCTCTGACAGAGCCTTTCAGGAGTATAGCTCAGTGGTAGAACATTTGATTACATTATACATTTTTATGTGGTACGTAAATATATTTAGAGGAGGATCTGTTCCATTGATGACATGGATCCAGATGAGAAGAGGCAGTCTATGGTTTTAAGGTGTTTATTGTAGAAAGGCAGAGAGAGGGAGAGGGAGAGAAGCAGAGACCTGCATGGCCATGTGGATAGAGGGGAGAAGGTAATGTGGAGAGAGGGGGAACAAGAGGGCAAGAGAGAGAGGCAAGAGTAAGAGAGTAAGAATAAGAGAATAAGAAAATAAGAGAAGGAGGAGGGGGGAAAGCAGCTCCTTTTATAGTGGGCCAGGCCTAGCTGGCTGTAGCCAGATAATCGTGGGGAGAAGCATATCTGGCTGTTGCCAGGTAACTGTGGGAGTAGAGTTCAGACAGAATACCAGGGGCTTGGGGCATTGCCCTATATGACTGATGGCCCCAGAATTATGGAGCTGAGGCCTTGTGTCAAGAGCCTAGTGTCTGGGAGCTTGGCAAACCTCCTTCCATTCCTTGCAGGGTTATCTACTGGGTGTCCAGTGTTTTAAGTTAGCTCAACCAGAAAAAAGACTGCCATTCACGGTCCCACAGGTATCCATCATTTTACCAGTGGTCTCTCTTTCTTTGTTCAACAACTTTAGATTCTACCTATATGTAGACTCATGCAGTATGTGGCTTTCTGTTTCTGGCTTATTTCATTTAGCATCAATACTGTGACAGACCTAAATGTTGACTATGACAAGAATTCTATATACCTGAAAGTATTGTTTTATATATATATATATAACAATATCTCTTGTAATTCGAATATTTATAACTCCTCTCAAAATCAATAAATACTAATTCCCAAGGTAATAATATTAGGTTAGACACTTGAGTAAAGGTTAAGATATGAGAGTGGCCATAGGCCATGTGATTTAGATTAGTTCAAATTTACTTTCATTTTGAGAATAGAACGTAATTACATCATTTTCCTCTTCCTTCTTTCCTCCACACTGCCCCATGTACCCCTCCTTGCTCTCTTCTATGTCTGTGGACTCCTTTATTATTATTCAGTTACACATTAGATTTTTCTGTATAATGTTACTTACATGTACATTGCTTAGACTAACCATTTGGTATTAACTATCCAAATTGTGTGTTCTTCCTTTAGTTCTCCTGCAGTTCTCCATGTAGTATTCTGTCCTCTTAGTTTTGTTCACTTTTAGGCAATCAAGTTGGTGAGATGTTATGGGTGTAGCGTCTATCTCATTCCTTTCATCACTTGAGGTTCTGCATTTAATACCTAAAAGGATAGTTATATGGCCATAAATAATTAAGAGTAAGAACGACTGATTCCAAATTTTCTTTGGATATAACAGAAAATAGAATGGGAAAATTTTTTTTACAAATTTGAACTCAAGTTTTAGAAAAGAAGATGAGGAAAATATCACTGGAGATTGAGAAATAAAAGTTTTCTTTTACAAAATGACAGAAACTGTTTCTAATATTTATAATAATAAATATATTTAACTATGTAGCTAGGGAAATTTATAGGTAAGACATCAAAGAACTTGCTTTTTTTTTGATCTTTGCTCCGGTGCACTGCCAGGGAGAGAGCGGACTGGAGAGGGGACCCGCAGCTGGACCCGATCTTCCTGCGCCTCTCCTGCCCAGGAGGGGTGTTCGCCTGGC
>NC_034597.1:73765758-73793438 GCF_900095145.1 Mus pahari
TTTTTTTTTTTCAGGCTACTTATACTCCAGTGTAATAGAAGAGAGATAATCCGAAGAAATAATTATTTAAAAAGAGAGAACATCCCCTGTTATCATCCACTATAAATACAAGAGAAACCTAGAGGCAATAAAAAAGTAAAAATAAAATTTTTCAACGTTTTCCATGAGATAGCAGCAATCATATACTCCTCCAGAGCAGGACACCAAAAGCTGACCAAAGACATGATTCCATTATCGGTTGGTTAGCCTGTTGATTTGTTTCTTTTAGAGTTATTTACAAGACCTTGTATGTGTGTGTTGGGAGGTAGGCTGATTTTGGGATCATCAAGAAGGGATTATATACTGAAACACAGATAATTTATAAATGATAGTCTGTTGAAAAATGTCTCTTTTCCTCAGCCAATAACATAATGGCATAAGGGTAGTGCTTCCCCATTTTTCATCATGAAATAGCATCAGTAACACCAATCTTGTGTGTGTTCCATGTAGTTAGTACAATTACTGATAGTTCAGGAAGGCAATACCTGTATTATTTTAGGAGGACAATATTTTACAACAATATTGTTGTAGCAAAACTTTTCCTCAGCAGGAATAAAAGATATAGAATGGATGCAAAAATGCAACATTTCTAATATAGGGAACATTTTGGATGCATTTGTTCGGAATCCAGTTAATGAAACTACTTAACTGAAAATATTTAGTCCATTTAGGTATATAGAAATGATGTCTGTGAGTGTAGAAGTCATAATGTATAACTCACTGCTAAAAGTAAAAGAGAGTTATTCATAGGATTTAATTAGAGTATCCACTGCACATGTCAAGTAGAATTTTATAGAGGCTTTAGAAAAGTAGCAGCTATAATCTTCCACATTCCCTCATTTTTAACTGGAACATTCTGTAGCTTTAATTTTACAATTTGGAACCATGTGGGAGAACTGGAGTGTGGTAAGTACTCTCTAAAATGGTCCCAATTAGTTTTCCATATTGTATAGTATTTTATTCACTAGAGCAGGAGTTGTTTGTAGGCAGCACGTTAGCTTCTCCTTTTGTATTTTGTTTCTTATATTAAACATTCCTGCTTGAGTTACACTTCTTGCTGAACTTAGATAATAGGTTTTCATTCAAAAACTTTTGATATACATACACACACAAACACACACACACACACACACACACACACACACATATATATATATATATCAAGTCTTGCTCACTTAATATAACAATGTTTGTACATTTATGGATTTAGAACTGACCACTTGGTCTTTTGTACAACTGATTTATGAGTTTTTGCTGAAGAAAACTATTTTTCTTTCAGCATTCCTTAGTTGCGTGCAGTTCTTTGTATAGGTTGCAGACATATAAGATTTTTTTCTTTTCATTTGGTATGGATATTGGTATCTTCCTGTGTTTAAATCTCATTTAGAAAGCACTAGCAATGAGTTTGTAGGTGTATCCTCTCTGACAATTCTAAAAGACAAGCTCTCCCAGGCCATTTGCTGCTCCTCTAATCCTTAACATCTTTCTGCTCTCTTCTTCATTATCCCTGGGCCTTATCGTAGTGGACACCTAGTAATCTACTTGAAATTAATGACTTCATGTGTCTTAAAGAAAAAATACCACTACTAAACTTAACCAGTATAATCCCCAACTACCTTCTAACTGTTATATTAATACCCATCAATAAGAAAAGTGTTTACATCCAATACAGAAAATTATCTTTGCTGCTGATCTAGATCAATACAGCAAACCACAACTAATCAAAGTATAGTGAATTAGAGACCATGCACAGCACAACCCCTCTTGATATATCTACATTATGAGCTCTGTTTTCCTGTACAGTTACATATAGAACTTTTATTATCCCATGTGATCATTAGGATTATACATAGCAGAGTAGAACAGAGTGCTTTGGTGACCAATTACCAAATTCTCAAAGGACTATTGTCTACCCCTACACCATATAGTACACTTGCCTTCATTTTGTATAGTTCAATGATTTACTTAAGTTTAATAGATTCTAAGAATATGTCAGTATGATTTTTCTAGATATTATAGAATTTTTAAAAATACACAGGAGACCTAATCATAATCCCATTCAGGAAATAATTAGGTACAACATTGTTTGAAGAATATTTTAATATGAAATTAAAACAATAAATTATATATATATATTATATATATACATATATATATATATATATATATATATATATAAAACAGTCCAAATTAACCCAGCCCAAGAGGAGAAAAATCATATTATTTTCAAAATACACAAATTGTAAGAATACATAAGCAACAATAGAAAAGAGGCGAGATAATTTCATTGACAAGCAAGTTAGAGCAAAGCAGTAGTTTGAAGAGGATCGGGGATGACACTACCTAACCCTGCCTGAGATATTCAGTTTCCAGGCTTGCTATTTTTTTCTTCCTCTGACTTTGTTGTAGAAGACTATCCCTACTTTTTTTCTTCCTACTGGAATTGGATACAGTGGAGAGGAAGTAAACTATTATTGATATTCTACTGGCATTCTTGATATGAAAAATGTGGAATATAATAAATAAATCACAGTAAAGAAAATTAGAGTTATAAATGTGCAAATTCACTCAATTCATTCATTATTTAAGCATGACATACTATTTTAAATATCGTGTAGGGATAGCAAAATGGGAAACAAATTTGTCATCAGGAAAACAAAAGTATTTGTGGGTTTGCTTTCTTTTAATTGTGGGGAAAATAATTTGAAATATCCGTTCATATTCCATAATTTTCATAGTCTTCATATTTCAATAAATATATTTCATCTGAGCATATTTGAAATAATATAAAACATATTTTCCCATAAGTTGACATTTAATTTTAATATACTTCACATATACTCTCACAGATATTCTGACATATGGTCTTGATAAAATTGAACACATATCAGTCATAATTATGTCATGATAATGTCAATTTGATTTGAATATGGTCTAGCTTCCTAAATTATATTGTTAAAGACAGATTCTGTTAGTTGCTAATGTCTCTTGCTTTCTGCACTAAAATATCTATCTGTAGCAAGATTTCTATCTAGTTCATTCTGTTCTTCATTCTTTCATTTATTCACATTCACTATTTCCTCACCCATTCATTCATTCACTTACTTAGTGAACATGTCATCTAATCAAAATATGTGTAATAGTATTGTATGATAGATGAGTAAAAATTATTAATAAACAGGTATTTAGTTTGAATATCTCAGACTAATGGAGTTAAATGAGGAAACAAATAATTGAGGATATAATAGTTTTTTCTATATAACTGAGGGCTACGTAAGGAAAAAGATTGTTGAGTGATTGAAAGGTATTTTACTCAATGCTTTGTCAATTAGATGATGAAAAAATACATTCATAAGAAAAGCAGTAATGTGCGCACACCTTAATCCCAGCATTTGGGAGGCAGAGGCAGGCAGATTACTGAGTTCAAGGCCAACCTGGTCTACAAAGTGAGTTCCAGGACAGCCAGGGCTATATAGAGAAACACTGTTTCAAAAAAAAAAAAAAAAAAATACAGCAGTAATGTTATAACTATTTTGTTAAATACATTTATCTTATTTTAATTTTTCTTTTTTATACATTTATACTTATTTTTCTCATGTTTACATCCCATTATAGTGGTTCTTAAATTTACATAGGGCATGAGTACTACCCAAATAATCATTTTAATAAATACATAAACAATGTGTGCTCTGCTTTTTAAAATAAACTGCATGTATTCTTTTTAAAAGAGAATATTTTCTATTTTATAGTTTGAGTAAAAGGACACATTTGCACACTTCTACCCATTTAAATTCAGATTAAACATGTATTGTTTACAAAAAGACAAACTTCAACCTGAAAGGAGAAATATTCTTTTAAAGATTTATTTTCTTTTATTATTTTATGTTTGCACATGTAGTGTGTCAGTGTGTTTCTGCACATTTATGCTACATGCATGTAGGTACCCACAAAAATCAGAAAAGAATGTCAAGTCCCCTGGAGCTGGAATTATAGGTGGTCATGAGGTAGACATTATACGTGCAAGAAACCAGGCTCAAGTTCTGTGCCAGGCGCCAAGAGAATAAAGGGAGTAGGAGAAAACCTGCATCCCACCAGAGTTCTAATGCTCTGGGCGGGCAGGCACAGATGGACTGCCACATGATTTTCACATATCCCTGGGGTAGGTGTCTGGCTATGTGAAGCTACAGACTCAGCCCATGGGAGTGGACAAGGGGCAGTCATAGATCACAGGTTCTCAGTCTCAGGCATCCCAGACACCAGTGGACACGGCAGAAGAGCTCAGAACAAATGGAGGCCCATTGGAGGGTGGGGAAGGCTCTGTTCCCCCCCCTGCCCAAAGGGAGGAGAGGGTTTGGGGACAGGGGGGTGCTGGGTGGTTCCCGTGTGAGCAAGAGTCCTTAGCCCAGTCTGTGGCTGGAGTGTAGGAAGGCCTTCCAGCTGGAGGTTAGGTGCAGCTCCTTAGGGGAAAGCCTATCCCATCATTCAAACATGGCAGGCCTTGATGAGCAGAGACAGTCTATGGTTTTAGAACTTTGTTGTAGAAAGGCAGGGGGGAAGAGAGAAGGTAGAAAGAGGGAGACCAGCCATGGCCACGTGAAGAGAAAGGGGGAAGAGAGAGAGAGAAGGAGGGCTAGAGAGGAGAGTAAGAAAGGTGAGAGATAAAGAGAACGAGGGACCAAGCATCCCCTTTCATAGTGGGCTGGGCTATCAGTTAACTGTAGAGAGGAGCATACCTGGTTATAGTCAGGTAACTGTAGGGGTGGATTCGAGCCAGAATACCAAAAGTTTGGGACACTGTCTGTGTGACTTATAGCCACAGATTTATGGAGTTGGGGGCACCTGACTCTGGGAACATGGACCACTTTCCCGTCCCTTGTAGAGTTTTCTACTGGCTCACCAGAGAAAGCCTCATTCAACCAAACTAGGGGCCTATCACAGCCCCACAAAGTTCCCTGAATTCATTGTTTTTAATAGCTGAGTAGTATTCCATTGTGTAAATGTACCACGTTTTCTGTATCCATTCCTCTGTTGAAGGACATCTGGGTTCTTTCCAGCTTCTGGCTATTATAAAGCTGTTATGAACATAGTGGAGCATGTCTCCTTGTTATATGTTGGAGCATCTTTTGAGATAGTCCCAGGAGTGGTTTGTCTGGGTCCTCAAGTAGTACTATGTCCAGTTTTCTGAGGAAACACCACACTGATTTCCAGAGTGGTTTGTAATCCCACCATTAATGGAGGAGTGGCCCTCTTTCCCCACATCCTTGACAGCCTTAGCTGTCACCTGAGTTTTTTATCTTAGACATTCTGGTGTGAGGTGGAATCTCAGGGTTGTTTTGATTTGCATTTCTCTTATAACTAATGATGTTAAACATTTTTCTGTTTTTTCTTGGAAATTTTATGTAGTTCCATTTCAAATGTTATCCCCCTTCTGGATCCCCTCCCAGAAACCCCCATCCCCTTCCTTTCCCCCTACTTCTATGAGATACTCCCCCACCCACCCACCAACCCACTCCCACCTCACCACCCTGGCATTCCCCTACACTGGGGCATTGAGTCTTCACAGGACCAAGGCCTCTCTTCCCATTGATGCCAAATAAGACATACTCTGCTACATACACGGCTGGAGCCATGGATCTCTCCATGTGTACTCTTTAGTTTGTAATTTAGTCCCTGGGAACTCTGGAGGGGGGGAGGTCTGGTTGGTTGATATTGTTGTACTTCCTTAAGTGCTTCTTAACCTCTCAAGATTCCTCAGTTGAGAATTCTCTGTTTGGCTCTGTACCCTCTTCTTAAATAGGGTTCTTTGGTTCTCTAGAATCTAACGTCTTGAGTTCTTTGTATATTTTGGATGTTAGTGCTCTATCAGATGTAGGGTTTATAAAGACCTTTTCCCAATCTGTGGGTTGCTGTTTTGTTCTATTAACAGTATCCTTTGCCTTACAGAAGCAAATGCTAGGCCACTGAGGCCAGAGTGAGTCAGTAGAAGGGAGAGCATCCTCACAGAGGCAAGGGAGAGCGATGAGGTGAAAGGGGGGTTGTGGAGGGGAAACTGGAAGGGGGATAATATTTGAAATGCAAATAAATAAAATAACCAATAAAAACAATGAAAAAAACTGAGTCACCTTTCTAGGCTACTGGAGAAATTTGCTAAAAAATTTACTAAAATTTGCAAGTTTTTATTTTCTTCTTGACAATCTCCTTTCCTTCACTTAGAACGTAGCATAATATTGTCCGGTGAGTTATGTAAATAATGTTTAATCATTCACACCCTCTTTTGTATGAGAGAGGGATAATATACACTCATATTTGTTCAAATGTTTATCTGAGTGTAAGTTCTGGTATCATTCTTAATTTCTTACTATCTTCATTATGTATCTCCACATATCTTCTCATATTCCTATTCCTCTTGATTTGTCTTCTCATTATAAACTACGTTAAACACAGTGAGCAAAAACTTAATTTATTCTGCCTTGGTATTTATAGAGACAAGTAAATTAGCCCCTTGCTATTAAATTCATTCTCATTTATATTTCCAGAACATGGGCAGTATATTATTTGTGGCTTTGCCAAAATGTAACAGAAATGGCTTCTAGCCCAATAACAAAGAGAGTATCATTGTTTTTCTGAAGTCTTATGACCACAGTGTTTACAATTCTATTTCAATTTTCTTCTTGTATATGCCACTAAAATGGAACTGTAAGGTCTGCTCAATACTGCAGACTTTTACAATGTATAGCTTATTTGTTTTCTTCGTTTCTTTCACAAATCAGTTTCTAAGACTTAGCTACTGCACTGTCTGTTTTATCAGACTAATAATCCTAATTCTGGGTAAAAATATTCATCTTTTGTTACACTTTCCATTGATATGACAAAGCACTTGAGAAAAAAATTTATGGAAGATAACTTTTATTTTGATTGATAATGTCTATGTGTACAGTACATTTTGAAGCAATAGTAGCAGGTATGTTTAGTCCATGGTAGCAAGATTTTGTTGAGTTCTTGGTACTAGATTGGTAGTTTATGATACAGTGAGTGTGGGCAGAGGTTAAGTCTTGCCTATAACCCTCAAGCACTGATTTTGTTTTTATGTGATGACCAGATAGATTTCATAATATAAAAGTCTCAGAACCTCTCCAAAAAACACTAAAAGGCAGTGATATTGGGTTACTTTAACCTGTGGGATTCATTTTTGTTTGCTATGTAGATCAATTTGCACCAATCATTTCATTTTTTAAAAAAACTAATATGCTTACTACTATTATAAACAGGATGATGGGAAAAGGAGTTATAGTATCAAAAAGAGCTCAGAAGTGGTTACATAATAAAAAGTCCACTCTAACTTGCATACCAACTCATGAATGCTGTGATGCTGGCTTTGTCTCCATGGTGTGTAGGAAGCTCCACGGTTCAACATCCTATTTGCATACCTAACAAAAAGATGTAGCACACTACAAGATGTCTAGGGAACTCATTTGAGTCTATACCTTTTTTTCTTTACTGTTTAACATGAAGTATTACTACAAGCAGAGTCCAAGCCATATAGCTGCATAAAAATGTTAAAAGGTTGAAAACATTTTTACAGAATTTAATTTTTTTATTGGATACTTTCCTTATTTACATTTCAAAGGTTATCCCTTTTCCTGGTTTCCTACCCCAGAATCTCCCTTTTCCATTCCCTTCCCGTGCTTCTGTGAGTGTGCTCACTCATCCAACCAACCACTCCCACCTTCCCATCCCAACCTTCCCCTACACTGGAGCATCTAGCCTTCACCACACCAAGGGTCTCTCCTCCTATGGATGCCAGAAAAGCCATCCTCTGCCTTCACAGGAACAAAGGCCTCTCCTCCAATTAATACCAAACAGGCCATCCTCTACTACATATGCAGCTGGAGCCATGGGTTCCTCCATGTATGCTGCTTGGTTGGTGGTTTAGTCCCTGGGAACTCTGGGGGTTCAAATTGGTTCTTATTGTTGTTCTTCCTATGAGGTTGCAACCCCCTTCAGCTCCTTCAGTCCTTTCTCTAACTCTTCTATTGGGGACCCCATGCTCAGTCCAATGGTTGGCTGCAAGATTCCTAAAATAATGTATTTCTCCTATAGCATCTAAATCTTTTGAGGCATCTTTTCTTTAGGCTAATACTACAAATGAAAATTGAACCTTCAGTGTTAAATGGGAAGTTTGATTTTTATCATATTTTCCTAATACCATAAAAACTAAATATCTGATTCCTCTGCAAAACTGCCCTATTATTAGTTGTACAGTTCTTCCTCCATGTTCAAAGGCATACATTTATAGGCCATGATTATCAAACACAAGATGTTTGCTTTCTGAGATAGATATCTCATTCAAAATACTTACTATAATGTCCAAATAACATTTTTATCAGCTAGTGGGAAAACAGCAGAGCTTATAAGATTGATACTTACTGCAAACATTTAATGTTTTAATATTTAGTTATCACAATTTGACAGAAATTCTGAGTGGTTATGGATAGGTATTAAATACTTATTAATCATTAGTGGTTTATACAAAATTCTAAGAGTGGTGTTTTCCATAGAAGATTTGGATGCTCAGTGTATTATTCTTAACACCAAATACCAAATGCCAAAATCATCATCAATGCCTTAGACATTCTTATCCAAGCCAACAGTGTCACAAGCTCTTATTATTCTCATTAAATAAACAAATCAGCTATTATGGAATAGTTTTAATTCCTTCAGATAATTATCAATCTTATTACTGTTGTTATTACAAACTATTTAACTAAACAATAATCTACAATTCTTAATTTTTAAAATTATTAATTGTGTATTAGACAAGCTGAGTGGAATCACTCTTCTCATTTTCCATAGAATAGCAAATCAATAAATTCATATTTATGAAATACATGACAGTCAATTTACAAGCCTTCAGGAATCCATAGAGAAAAGACTATGAGCTATAATATCTTATAGTATGGACTTATAGATAATCACATAGAAATTTCTCAATTTCTTTGAAAGATAAAGCACTTTGAGTTATACTTACAATAATAATTCATTTAATAAAAACTGAGTTTGCATTTTTCTCATGATTTGTATATTTATTGGGTATGGTTACAAATCTATAAAATCTGAATCAAAATGCTACCTTCAAACAGATGAAAAGAGCTTGATAGTTAAAAAGTATACTGAGTGGCTGAGAAGCACCTGAAAAAATATTCAACATCCTTAGTCATCAGAGAAATGCAAATCAAAACAATACTGAGACTCCACCTCATATCACTCAGAATGGATAAGATGAAAAACTCAGGTGACAGCAGATGCTGAAGGGGATGTACAGAAAGAGAGAAACTCCTCCATTCATGGTGGAATTGCAAGTTGGTACAACCACTCTGGAAATCAGTGTGGTGATTCCTCAGAAAGCTGGATATAGTACTACCTAGGTACCCAGACAAACCACTCCTGGTTATATACCCAAAAGATGCTCCAACATATAACAAGGANACATGCTCCACTATATTCATAGCAGCCTTATTTATAAAAGCCAGAAGCTGGAAAGAACCCAGATGTCCTTTAACTGAGGAACAGATAGAGAAAATGTGGTACATTTACACAATGGAGTACTACACAGCTATTAAAAACAATGAATTGAGGGAACTTGAGTCTGTTTTCTTGCACATATAACATCTACCTCATGTTCACCTATAATTTCAGCTCCAGGGAACCTGCCATGCTTTTCTGGCTGGAACTAGAAAATATCATCCTGAGGTAGCCCAATCACAGAAGAACACACATGGTATGCACACACTGATAAGTGGATATTAGCCAAGAAGCTCAGAATACCAAAGATGCAATTCAGAAAACACATGAAACTCAAGAAGAAGGAAGACCAAAGTGTGGATACTTCCATCCTTCTTAGAAGGAGAAACAAAATACCCATGGAAGGAGTTACAGAGACAAAGTGTGGAGCAGAGACTGCAGGGATGACCATCCAGAGTCTGCCCCACCTGGGGATTCATCCCATATAAAACCACCAAACCCAGAAACTACTGTGGATACCAACAAGACCTTGCTGACAGGAGCCTGATATAGCTGTCTTCTGAGAGGCTTTGCCAGTATCCATTGGACTGAGTACAGGGTCCCCAATAAAGGAGCTAGAGGGGTTTTCAGCCCCATAAGAGGAAAAACAATATGAACTAACCTGTACCCCAAGAGCTCCCAGGGACTAAACCACCAACCAAAGAAAATACATGGTGGGTCTCTTGGTTCTAGCTGTATATGTAGCAGAAGATGGCCTAGTTGGTCATCAATTGGAGGAGAGGCCCTTGGTTCTCTGAAGGTTCTATGTCCTAGTATAGAGGAATGCCAGTGCCAGGAAGCAGGAGTAGGTGGGTTGGTGAGCAGGAGGAGGGGGGAAGGGATAGGGGATGTTTGGAGGGGAAACTATGAAAGGAGATAACATTTGAAATGTAAATAAAGAAAATATCAAAGAAAAAACATTAAAAAAAAAACATAAGGGAAAAAAAAGAAAAAAAATCTACTAGAGCACAATGTATACGTAACTTAGACTCAACTCCTGTTTTCCTGTTTAGCAAAATTATTTTTTCTTTTTTATTAATATTATTTATGTTACACTCCAGATCACTGCTTCTTCCTCCATCTTCTCCTCAGAGTCCCTTCCTCTTACCTCACCAGCTCTCCTCCCCCATCTATCCCTCTTCTTTTTCTCCTCAGGAAAGGGAGGGGGCACTCATTGATACCAACAGCATTGGTATATCAAGTTGCAGTAAGACTAGGTCCTCTACTGTTGAGGCTGGACATGTTACAGCAAAGGAATCTAAAGGCGGGGAGTATAGTCAGAGATAGCCCCTGCTCCAGCTCTGTATGCCCCACACAAAGACCCAGCTGTACAACTGGTACAGATGTACAGAACTTTCTATCCTTAAAGAGTAAAAAAATAAATAAGTAAATAAATAAAAGTTGTGTACCTTAAGGTCAACAATATTTTTATTCATTCATATATGTGATTTCTATTTTCTGAATTGCATAAAAAGAAAACGCACGTTAGTTTTGCAAGGAAATGAAGAGCGATTAGTTTTCCAGTAGAGCTTGGGATGACTATCACTAACAAATGTGATGTATTTGATAAATGTGAAATGAATCTTACTCTGTAAAGCAGTCCATGTCCTCATATCATATGTAATCATAACAGTAACTAAATATTTTAACACTGTGTGTACTGGCAAGCTTTGTGTCAAATTGACACAGCTGGAGTTATTACAGAGAAAGGAGCTTCAGTTGTGGAAATGCCCCCATGAGATCCAGCTGTAAGGCATTTTCTTAATTAGTGATCAAGGGGGGAGAGGCCCCTTGTGGGTGGGACCATCTCTGGGCTGGTAGTTTTGGATTCTATAAGAAAGCAGGCTGAGCAAGCCAGGGGAGGCAAGCCAGTAAAGAACATCCCTCCAAGGCTTCTGCATCAGCTCCTGATTTCTGACCTGCTTGAGTTCCAGTCCTGCATCCTTTGGTGATCAAAAGCAGTATGGAAATGTAAGCTGAATAAACCCTTTCCTCCCCAACTTGCTTCTTGGTCATGATGTTTGTGCAGGAATAGAAACCCTGACTAAAACACTGTGTATATATGTGTGCATATGCACATAAATACAATTTTAAGATGTATTCCATATTCTATTTATTTATTCATTAGATATTTTCTTTATGTACATTTCAAGTGTTTTCCCTTTTCCAGGCCTCCCCTTCTGAACCCCCCTATCCCATCCCCCATCCCCTGCCTCTATGACAGTGCTCCCCTACCCACCCACCTACCCACTCATATCTTCCTGCCCTGACATTCTCCTACACTGGGGCATCTAGCACCCTCAGGCCCAAGGGCCTCTTCTCCCACTGATATCCAACTAGTCCATCCTCTGTGACATATGTGGCCAGAGCCATAGGTCTCTCCATGTGTACTCTTTGGTTGGTCATCCAGTCCCTGGGAGCTCTGGGGATTTGGCCACTTGACACTGTTGCTCCCTCCATGGAGCTGCAAACACCTTCACCTCCTTCATTCCCTTCTCCATCTCCTCCACTGGGGTCCCTGCGATCAATCCAATGGTTGGTTGCAAGCATCTCTCTGTATTTGTCAGGCTATGGCCAAACCTCTCAAGAGATAACAATATCAGCAGGGCGTGGTGGCGCACGCCTTTAGTTCCAGCACTCGGGAGGCAGAGGCAGGCAGATTTCTGAGTTCAAGGCCAGCCTGTTCTACAGAGTGTGTTCCAGGACAGCCAGGGCTACACAGAGAAACCCTGTCTCGAAAAACCAAAAAAAAAAAAAAAAGAGAGAGACAACAATATCAGGCTTCTGTCTGGGTTTGACGTCTGTATATGGGATGAATTCCCAGATGGGGCAGACGCTGAATGGCCTTTCCTCCAGTCTCTGCTCCACACTTTGTTTCCATATTTCCTCCTGTGAGTATCTTCTTCCTCCTTCTGAGAAGACTTTCTTCTTCTTGAGCCTCATAAAATCAATGAATTCAATCTTGGGTATTCCGAAATTTTGGGCTAATATCCACTTATCAGTGAGCGCGTGCCACATGTGTTCTTTTGTGACTGAGTTACCTCACTGAGGATGATATTTTCAAATTCCATCCATTTGCCTGAAAATTTCACTGTAGAGCACTTCATCCAAGGTCCCACCCTTCCTTTGGGTCCTGATACTCTCTCATCTCCCAGGTCTCTGGTTCATTCTAGAAGGTCCCCCCACCGTCCACCTCCCGAAGTTGCTTCTTTCCAATCTTTCTGCTGGACCTCTGGGCTTCATTCCTCTCCCCACCCCCATACCCAATAATGTTTCTCCCTTCCCATCTCTGTCCCCTCTCTCAACTAGGTCCCTCCCTCCTTCTGCCCCTTGTGACTGCTTTATTCTTTTTCCCAAGTGGGACTGAGGCATCTTTATTTGGGTCCTGTTAACTGATATTATTTAATTATATCTTTTAAACTATCATTTATTGTCTAAACAATTACATTGACAAATATAAAACTTTCTTCATTAGAAATTCAAATAAGGTATCTTTAAGAATTTACATTTATTTATATTTAATTAAACTTTTTCAAGAGAGAAATTCATTGAATATTTAATTCAATAACTTAAATTAATAAGTTTTCTGTTATAAGATGTTATCAAGAGAACATTAATATTATAAACTGATTAACATTTTATTTTGAATTATATTATTGTTAATAAGAAAAGTACTTTCCAGAAACAATCAAGGCCTTCCCAATCTGCAAAATGATAAATTTTTGAAATCAGAAACCTCCTCATATGAAGTGAGGTAAACAGAACAAAACCTTTCTTATTCAAAGAACTACATTTAAATTTCCCCAGATGATTGAATTAATCCCTATGCTTGCATGCTTGCACCTAATTTACCTAATAATACTGTTAAGTGTGAATCAAAAGCTTGCTTTTCTACTGTTTCTTTTATAACATTATAGTTTTTCACATGTTAATGGTACAAAATCATGCTTTTTTATCATCGTATTTATTATAATTATATTAGTACCACTTTTCCTTTTAACTATTTTCTCTCCTAACTTTGCTCTTTTTCTTTTGCAAAATAGGACCCATTTTACTTCACATCTAATTTTTACTCTCATTTCTGTCAATAAAAAAAAAAAAAACTGCAGTATTTTTAGATCTAAATATGATGTTTTGCTGTTAACATGAAAATCCATTACTCCTTCCATTTTTTGGTCACTATTCTTGAGTCTTTTATTCTTCATGGCCAAATACAACTTATTATATAAATGCTTATATATCCTCACTTCCTTATCAATCCAAACAATGGATGAACTGAAAAAGATTCAATTAAATTGAATTAAAATTTATATTTTCCTTCCTTATTATGGGCAGGTAATGGTGATTTAAGTACTGTGCATTCTTGTGATTCAGCCTGCATGTGCACACATATGTGTTGTATATTGCCAGATTTCATTGTATAAATTCACAGAAGTGATTTAGCTAGGATGCATGGGTTTGAGAAGTATTGCTTAACATACTTAGTTCAATTTATAATGATGTAATATACACATCAAATTTGATGACTATATATTTTAAATGTGTCTACTAATAAAACTATTAATCTTTAATATTGATGGATAATTATATTTATTTACTGATTTTATTAAGTATGATTTTATAAAGCAAATCTCCACCAATTATCTATGTGGGAAATATTGACTAGTTAAAGAATAGTTTAACAATATTACTAAATCAAGTAATAACCCTTTTAAAAATAATGGTATTATATTTATAATAATCTCATAGATTAATTCAAGAGAAAGCATAGGTGGTTACTAAAGAGCCAATGGTATATTCTTAAGAAAAACAGATCATCACATTTCAATAGGATTGTATTAAAAGTAATCCTTCTTTAGTACAGCACACAAAAACAAACATACAAATGAAAATACAAACAGTATTTTCTATTAAAACTATGATTTCAATGAATAGCATTCTAAATTGTTATTTTCAATTGTGAGTAATGTAACTTTAGAATATATTCTTGGAATGAACTCATGAATAAAACATCTAAAAGTCTTTGAGTAAAATTTGAGACATTTGCTGAAGTCACTTCAATCTCACCAATAGTGGTTATGGAAATTTTTCCTCAGATTGTCAAGTCAGAGTATGCAGATGTGCATGTATTTGTGCATGTATTCATTATAATCTGATAAGTAAGTGTGTGCTTTCACTGTTCTTTTTTTCTTTTTCTTTTTTTTTTCTTTTGCTTAAGTTTGTCATATTGTTAAGTGATCTCATACCTTTGCATATGTTTAAGGTGCCAATTGGGTATATAGGAAAAGAAGGCTATTATTACATGTATTCTTACATGTCATCAAATATTTTCTATTTTCTGTTGGTGTTTTGAATAAGAAATATCCTTTGAGTTCTTCGTATATTTTGGAAATTAGCCCTTTGTTAGAAATAGAGTTAGAGAAATTATTTTTCATTTGGTAGACTTCCGGTTTTTTCTGTGGTGATTTGACATTGAGAAGCTTTTCAGTTTCATGAGGTCCCATTTCTTAATTGTTGATATTACTTCCTGAAGTACTGGTTTTCAGGAAGTTGTCTACTGTGTCAATGTGTTCAAGGCTGCTCCCCCATTTCTCTTCTACTGGCTTCAGCATAACTGGTTTTATATTGAGGTCTTTGATTCACTTGGACTTGAGTTTTGTGCAGGGTGATAGTTATAGATCAATTTCTATTCTTCTAGACACCAACATCCAGCTAGACAAGCACCATTTGTTGAAGATTCTATTTCCCATTGCATAATTTTGGCTTCTTTATAAAAAAAATATTGTCTATAGGTGTCTATAGGTGTGTGTATTTACTTTTTTGTCTTTAATTACAATCAATTAATCAACTTCTCTGTTTTAATGCCAATACCATGTGGTTTTTATTACTATAGCTTTGTAGTTGAGCGTAAACTAGAAACCAAGAAACCAAATAATACAATTAAAAATGGGATACATATCTAAACAGAATATTCCAAACAGAGGAATCTCAAACTCCCCAGAAGTACCTGAAGAAATGTTCACCATCCTAAGTCATCAGGGAAATACAAATCAAAACAACTCTGAGATTCCATCTTTCATCTGTCAGAATGGCTAAGATCAAGAAAAAAATGTGACATCTCATGTTGGTGATGATGCTGAGCAAAGGGATGCCTCCTCGTTGATGGAAGTACAAACTTATACAGTTATTTGGGAACTCATTATGGTGGTTTCTCAGAAACTTGTGAATTGATCTACATCAAGTTCTATCTATACTACTCCTGGGTATATACCCAAAGAATTGTCCACCATAACATGAGGATGCTAGGTCAACTACACTCATAGCAGCTTTCTTTTACTTGCCAGAAACTGGAATTAATCTAGACTTGCCTCAACTGAAGAATAAATAAAGAAAACGTGGTATGTTTAAACAATGGAGAATTGCTCAGATGTTAAAAACAGTGTCATATGAAACATGCAGCCAAATGGATGAAATTAGCAAACATCATTTTGTGTGCTGTGACACAGACCCAGTGGTACGTGTTCATTTGTAATAGGATATTAACTGTAAAGTCAAGGCTAGTCATGCTTCAGTTCACACACCCAGAAAGGCTAAATATCAAAGAGGACTAAAGGAGGAATCCATGGATCAATCTGGAAAGGAAAAATAGTATAGATACTTCAGATAATCAGGGGGCTGGTGGGGTCTGGAACAAGAGGAATCTGGTTGGGCATGGATGGAATGAGAAAGTCCTGGGATAGACTCTTGGAACTGGGTGCAGGCAATTTGGGGAAAGGTAGAAACCGAGTGCAGAAGAATCTCTCAAGAATCTTTTACAGTTACCCTAGCTAAAAGTCCTAGGATGGGAGATAGAGAGTCTGAAACAACTGTTTGCTATAACCAGCCAAGACTGTCATAATCCCAAGTGAAGTGATTATGACAGCAACTCAATCAAAAAAATTTTGATCTACAATTTTCCCATTATCATATATTGGAGTAAAGTGGCACAGAGGTGTGGACATGACCAGTCAATTAGTTGTCCAGATCCAGTTTGAGCCCACTCCTGACACTGCTTAGATGACCAGAAACCAGAAGCTAGATGACCCAGAGACCTAAGATAGAAGCACACAATATCTGGAAAGAAATACAAATGATTCTCAATGCTGTTCTGCTATACTCATAGACAGGGGCCTGTCATGATCACCATCAGAGAAGCTCCTCGAGCAACTAATGGAAAATGATGCAGAGACGCAAAGCTTTGGGGAATCCTACTGAGGAGAAGGAGGAAACATTGGAGGAGCCAGATGGGTCAGGAACACCATGAAAACACACACAGACTTAGCAAATCTGGACTCAGAGGGGATCATTGAGACTGAACAAATATACAGCCTACAAAGGACTGAGCTAGGCTATCTATACAGGTAATAGCTTTTTGGTTTTGGGGAAATCCCAATAGAGGGAACACAGAACGTTTCTGACTCTCTTGCTTGCTTTTGGGACCCTTGTCCTCCTGCTGTCTTGCCTGATCCAGCATTAACATAAGGAGAGATGTCTAATCATATTACACTTTGATATGCAATGTTTGCTTGATAATCCTGGGACTTCTGCCCTTTTGCTAAGGGAAACGGAGGAAGAGTAGATGGGGAAGTGGGAGTGGATTGAAGGTTACTGGGAGGAAAGGAAGGAGGGGAAACTGCTGTCAGGATATAATACATGAGAGAATAAATTAATGAAAACTAAAATATTTCTTTGTTTCATTCAATATTGAAAGTATCTTCTTTTGACTTGTCCATTTCCTCTTGTTTCTAATGTAAATATTACAGTTGCCTTGCAAAAGTATTTTTATATATTAAGTATTTCAAATATTTTCTTCTTTTATATCTGAAATTTAATTGCCACTTAGCTATTTCTTATATCAATATTACATAACATTCTAGCTATTATTTGCCAGTACTTATAATTCTTTCATCAGTGATAACACTGATATTTACTTATGGCCATGATGTAAAGTCTAAATCTTGTTATTTTTAAAGCATCTAATTATCCATCTCAGTAAGACTTATTCATTTGTCAATTTCTGAAAGGAACACTTTGCACTAGTCTCTTATCTCAGGACACTTTTTATGCATCTATGGTCATTGCTTTGTTTGCTGTTAATTTGTATCAATTCTAGCACTCTGATCCTGAATTTTTATGATGACATAATATTTCTAAATTTTAATCTAATACTACTTTATTTACTATGTAGCATTTATAGAGGTAGACATGAATTTCAAACATCTGTAGACTTTGAATGCCACTTTGCGTTCTTGATTATTTTTATGATTTTCATACTATAAAATGAGCAAGAGTATCTAAAAAGAAAAATTAAGGCAGATAGAACTAGAGGGAACTAGAGGTTAGTAAAGATGAAGCAGAGTTCTGGAATATGTAATATATATTATATCCACATAACTCAAATCACTAAAGAAAGCAAGTGGACATGATCCAGGTGACAATCACACCCAGAAGGACACGATCACAAATTGGAATTAAGTAGCTCTATCTATTTTATTTTTAATAAACGGAAGTAAATTGATAATTGACCAAAGTGACCATATATTTTATAAATACTATGGGTGATCTCTTTATAAAATAACATTGATTTATTTTAAAATTAAACAATTTGTGGAAGAACTATAGGTTAAATATCTTAAATATTGACCCCAAATAAATGAGTGTGTGATTCCAAGGAAAAATAGACATGTATAATGACACATGAATTCTCAAACACACACACACACACACTTACAGACAAACACACACATGTTCATAGGGGGCTGATTTACTTAGCAACCTAAGTAAGTAACATATACATGTCATATATCAGTGAGAATAGATTCATAAACTCTCAAAACTAGTTTTTCTACTCAGTCACAAAAATCAATAGACAAATCTAGTTCTTTGTAGGAAAATATGGTTAGAAAGTATATGGTATGGGTTTAAAGAAAAATTTATGTTTATCTGATACTTTATGCAAAATTGTCTGTATGCAAACTTTCATGCGTTTTCAAATTTTGTAAATATAAAGAAAGATTTAGAGTTTAAGTTAGATAATAAATATTAAATAAATAAATGTTGAATTCAATATTAGAGCTGATGAGCTATTCAAAGGAGGATATGTGGAGGTTCTATTAACATCAATATTGAAAATTAATATAAAATTGTATGAATTAATATATAAAGATGGATAAAGACCATAAAAATATTTTTTTATAAAAGGTAGTGTAGAAATGCAATTTTTCTTTGTCCTTTTCTCTTCATTATTTCTGTTTGATCATATCTCTCTAACTTCAATACTTCACATGTGATACATGAGTACAAGTGAGTACATACCTAAATGTGTTCAAGGATATATATGTATTTATATATGCATAACATGAATATATGTGTGGATATAAGTAACCTCATATGATGGTGTATATTTGCATTATTATGCCACTATTAAGATAATTTGACAGTAAAGATATAGCTCAGGTAATTAATTCCAAAAATTCTGATTATTATGTTTAACAGTATAGAGTAATCTCCTAAAATATGAATAAAAGTGATAGTTATCCCTGGAACCTATATATAATAGGAATATTTAAATAGTACACACACTAGTTGAACCCTTCACTATATTTTCTTCCCCCTTATTTTGACAAAGTGCTCCATAAAAAATTAAACATAAGAAAAACATCTTTAAATTACATATAATACAATTCAATCTGCTAAAGGAAGAATATTATAAATAAAAGTTTCTGTTATATTTTCAGTAGAAAGAAAAAATCTATTAATCAAAAATGTTCAGTCCTTAAGAAGTAAAACTTAAACTATGTTTACTATACTGAAATTAATTAAAGTGGGGAAATGAAAGAAGATTTAATGCTCTGTATTTTTCTTCTGTTTTAATTAGTATATTTAAAATATATAAATGTATATAGATCAATGCATATTATTAACTTATTCTAAATGTTTGTTAAATTTTATGTAAATTGTAGTAATCCCCAAGGCATCTCTACTAATACTAAGCAATGCAATGAAATATTTTTTTCACTGATTTATGTAGCACATTATGTTCGAAACTGTCGATCCTCTAGAGTGATCCAGAACGTAAGGATACTGTTTATGTGAATTTCTCTCCTGTATGAACTGAGGTATCATAAATGTACATGCTTTACAGGTGTCATAATTTCATATACAAAGCAGGTAAATAATGTATGAATAAAACTTTATTTAAAAAGAGAATTACACAAGAAAAGGTTCTTTATCTATGATTGTAAGAATAACACTAGAAAATGTTAGAATAAAATCAGAATACACAATTACTTGGGTCATTACTCTAATTTATTCTTTCAAAATACTAAAAATATTTAATATGTAAACCTCAGCTGTGAAATATGATCATACATACATGTTCCATTGATTATAGACTTGTTGAAAATATTTAATTATGTATAATAAATATTTGATAACAGCAATATACATGACTGATAGAAGTTTTCAAAATGTCTACATCTAGGACTTCAGATAATTTCATTATGATATTGTAGTAATACAGAGAAAGAATACTATACTCTAAACATATTCAAGTGCTTTGAGTCTCCAATGAACAGCTTTTCAATTTGTAAAGTTATTTTATTTTGCTGAGTATTGAATTCTCTTTAGTGCAACTGATGTGAACTCTGAGATTAGTAATAAAATATACTTTGAACTTCTGAAGTTTCTGTGTTCACATAAATTTATCTCGAGAACTAATATTTGAAAAATATACTCAAGATGATATCCAGAGGTACAATATATTTCAGTCCTTGTAGATAGAGTGTGCTGCTTTCCTATGAAGAATGTTTGAATATAAAATTTCAGGCTAGTATTTGAAAGGGAGTTAACAAACTCTTGGAAAGAAAGAATCTCCGATTGTACGTGGATAAATGGTATAAAAGAAAACATATTACCTTTTAATATTTTATACTTAACTTGAGTATATGGACACAATATCCTAACAGTGAAGAGAATGCAGGACACCCTAGTCTAATAATCACTATAGCAGTGGTAATCAGGCTTTTTAATGCTCCAATACTTTAATACAGTTCCTCATATTGTGGTCAGCCTCAACCATGAAATTATTTTTTTCCTGGTACATAACTAACTTTGCTACTGAAAAGAATCTTAGTGTCAATATCTCACATATGGGAGAGCTGATTTGTTAGCCACAATTTTTTTTATGAACTGTAGGTTGAGAGTCACCACACTATAGACATTCAGAGAGACTGAGGAATGGAAGACTGTCTTGGAAGAAACCCAAAGGCCAAAACTGAGGTACATTTTCCACTACTGTTTTATTAAGGCAGCACTGTTGTTTACTCTAATGAGAACAGGTAAAGAGTTCTATTTATTTTCGTTCATAATGGTTCACATAGATGATAAATTTAAGGAAAATAACTTTACTGAAGTTTCTTTGAAAACCTGAAAGAAAAGGATTCATAAAGGACAGAAAAGTCAAAGAAACTTTTGCTGTTGAAAGCAATGCCATGGAAGGTCAAATACTAAAATGCTACTTTAAAAATAAAAATTAAAGACAGCTGTAGCTGTGGATGTCATTATAATTTAATATAGAGACAGTAATATCTCATGCTGGAAGTCATAAATGATTGTTGTAAGGTGAAAGTGGGCACCATTATTTTTATGTTAAAACAGTTTTCTTATTTGACATTCATAAATTTACCACTTTTTCCTACAATAACACATATTAGACTTTGATACTAATTATGTTTAACAGAGGCTGTAAACTGACAAGGAGGTAGCATTTATATATTCCTACTGATATGCAGCTAGAAACAAAAAGTAAAAATTTACTTTTAAGCAATGTAATATTAAATGTACACACTAAGACAATTTAATTTTTAAAAAACATTTCAGAACTCAGTACTCCATGAAAAATATGTCAAGAAGTCAACATATTATTGGATATATTAATAACAAAAATTATTTTACAATATGAAAATTTTAAATTATTAAATGGTACTTTTGGTTTTATGGATAAAGAATGGACTTCTCTCATAACTTCAAAGACTAAATGTTATTAGTGAACATGTCATAGAAAAGATCTGAGGGAAAGAGGGTCTTCTGCAAGAACTCAAAGAATTGTCTTAATTCTAGTTTTGAATGACTGGAGAAATAGTAAACAGATAATCAAAATAGGATAATGATTGAAACAAGCAAGCAAGCAAACAATATCAAATATCTTCAAAATGTCAGAGTAACGATCCAGTAATAGACAATACTATGTATTATAGACTCAGAGTTATGTATTATACTATGTAAAACACTATGTACTATAGACTCAGAGTTATGTACAATACTATGTACTATAGACTCAGAGTTATGTACAATACTACGTACTATAGACTCAGAGTTATGTACTATAGACTCAGAGGCTAAATACCATTACTTTGTAAATCACCCATGTGCCACACACACACACACAGACACACTCATTCACACACACACACACACATACACATTTATATTTTCTTGATTTGAAATGCACGTCATGCAAGTAAGAGTAATTAAAATTGATATTTTAGATTTAGAACTTAATATTTTATATTAATATTTTAGAAGACAAAATACAAGCAAAGTGCTTGTATTATGTCTTAGTCAGTGAGGTACTGCTATGAAGAAACCCTATGACCATAGGAAATCTCACAAATGAGAACATCTAGTTGGGGATGGCTTCCACTTTCAAAGTTTCAGTCCATTAATATAGTGGGAAGCATAGGTGGACACAGGCAGACATGATAGTGAGGAAGTAGCTGAGTTCTACAGCTTGATCTGCAGACACCAGGAGCAGATAGACTCTTGGCTCGGAATGGGCCTTTTAAAACCCCAATGATGACTTCCTCCAAGGCCACGTCTAATCCTTTCAAATAGGGTCAGTCAATAGTGACAAATCATTCAAATCTATAAGCTTATGGGGTCCATTGTATAATCAAACATTTTAATTATTTAGTTTATATCTTGAGAATATAATTACATAGTGTACCCTTTACATTTTTTCCTTCCCAATACACCTCATCGCCCTCTTTCATATTGATGGCCTTTCCCCCATTATCATTGTTGGATAATGATACAGTTATGCATATATATAAACTTTTGTTCTTAATTACATAAATACAACCTGCTAGGTCTGGATAATATTACTTAATCTTAAGTTTCTGTTTCTTGGTTAGCTCCATCCCTAGATTTTATTTCTTGCCAAAACAATACTTTAACGGATTAATGGGCTTGTATATGAGAAAGAAGTATTTGACACAGTTAATCTACCTGAAGTACAGGCTGAGCTGGTGTCAGTCCATATCAAATGTCTGATCATTTCAATGGAAGTCATATGAGCGATCTTCTCCTGTTTGTTCTCTACAACTTCCACCTGCCTAGAGTCTAAATTTTCTGTGAGGGAAATCACAAAATGTTTAGTGTTCTGAGTCATGTGAATACTGTATTGAATACATCAAAATGAATGTTTATGAATAAATACATGAACAAATGAATGTTTAGATGAATTTTTGCACCATTCTAAAAATATTAACTCTTCCCTGGGAAAGATATCTCTCTCTTGCAACAGCACAGTAGAGTCTGCTCTGTACTGTCATTTTCACATGGTTATTAGTTTACCATGGGTTTCTATTTCTCTTTTTATATATGAATGCAACATCTACCTACAAAATCTGTTTTCAATTGCTGTACAGGAAAATAAATCCTTAAAATATGAATTGGAAATGAAAAACTAGTGTAGATGGAGGATGTCTTTGAATCTTTGCATTAAAGCCAGAAGTAGAAAATGTTTAAAAAATAAAAATAAAATATAAAAGAAAAACAGGGGAGTATGTTCAAGTCTAGAAAAAGCACCTCATTTGCTAAGTGTAAAGCTTCTTGCTTTCAGATAAAAATGACTGAGGGTTATCTAAAGATAGCACCAAATGCAAACTGTATCAGAACTTGAACACTTTAAACTTTGTTCACCCTAGGAATTTTTAAGTCAATGTTGTTACTGACAAACATTTCCCTATTATCTAATACAAAGCAATGCTCTTAGAAATTGTGCTATTAATATATAAGTCATTCATAATCAAAAGTACTCTTATGGGCCTATATTTTTAAGATGTATTAATTTGAAACTTTAAAACTATTTTGACTCTTTTATTTCATTAGTGACCATTACTACAATTTGAAAGACACCTAGTAACCTTTAATCACTGTTATGCTATATTTTGTTATCATTGCTTTTGACTACAAAAATCAGGAAGATAAAACAAAACAAAACAAAAAAACAAAAAGGAAAGAATGTATCTTTCAAATATGAAATTGGAAAGCATAAATAAAATAAGCTCTGTTTAAAATGTTTAATTTACTTATAGATGTGTTGTATATTTCTGCGTCATGCCACTTGTGTGTATCTGGGTGGGCAGAAAACACCTTGGACTGGGTTCGTACTGAAGGGCTAAACATCCTAAGATAAGAATGAGCTGCAAGGAAAAAATGAATGCCCTGGCGGCTTGCGCCGATCAGAGCATTATTTATTAATCAGACAAGGGAGAACCCTTAGCCCCCTCCCGTGTCCCTCTGTGTCTCTTTATATCGCTCTATGGCGCGTGGTCCTATCATGAGCAGAGCTGTGTCCAGAAGGCGGGTCCGAATGAATGGGCAGTGACGATGTCAGTGGTTGGTCCGGGCAACATTGGGCGGTGACAGTGGGCGGTGATGAGGAAGACGTAGGGCGGTCTGACGACGCTGCATTCTAGGAGATCTGGGGGGTCCTCTGCGTCTGCAGGGGGCGCAATACAATGTTTAGAGGGTAAGTGGTTAGTGGAGGTGAGAGACCCCAAAAATGTGTGAAGGTACACACGTGTGTGTGTGTGTGTGTGTGTGTGTGTGTGTGTGTGTAGGATTTAAGAATCAAAGGAATGGTTTATGTCCTCTAGAGTTGGATTTGAGATGACCATTGTGAGTACTAGGAGAACTTGTGCCTCTGGAAGCACAAATTATGCTGTAGTTAATGAACTATGTCTCTAGCCAAGATTATACTTCTTACCTTTTTAAAGGTGTGCGATTTTATCATTAATATGATTAAATGTAAACGTGGTGTGATTCAGTTGAAAAAGTATTTTTCATTTTCAGCGATTACATGAAAATGAAACATATTTAAATATCTGATGAAAGTTTTATGAGTGACAATTTATTTAGCAATAGTTTGGAAGTGTATTTTCTCCTATGTAAGCCCCAATTGCAGCTATTGCTTTCACTTTAGTCAGGATCTGGGAAATGATTCACCAATTGTGTGCTATGTATTTACGTCTCTAACATGTGCTTTCTGGACTTACTGTAGGAATTATGACAAAAATAACAATTAATTACAGAAAAATAAAACTGGAGTTGAGAAGAAAAATATTTTTTTGTGGAATTTTGGGAAATGTTATTTCTGAAAGCAAAAGTAATGACATTATATAGTTCCCTACATGCCAAAAAGTCAAATTTATTTCCATATGGTGTTGAGTTTTGGTAAGTATAATATACCCTTATCTTGACTTTTTGTCATATGCCATTCTCTCTAATATTAAAGCTGGAACGGTAACCAAAGAAAGGCCATGGTATGTTAACAGAGTTCATCTGAAAATGTTGTGAAGGACATGTTTCAGGTGACATGCCTGGTAACACCCAGAAAAGTCTGTCATATATGAATCTATCAAGAGTGAACTGGTTAACATTTTTTTTAAATAAATAAAGTTGTTTTTGATTGAGAAAGGGAAGAAAAGATAATATGTATGTCATAAAAGATGAAATTAATTAATGTAATAAAATCAAGCAGAGGACTAATATTCATTCAACAAATATTTGATAGTCTAACCTAAAAAAGCAAGACTTTTTGTCTTTAAATGTTGCATAAGAGAACATTAAGATAGATTAGGCCCACACACATAGTACATGAAACTGGCAGAGACAATTAAATGTTTCCCATGATTTTTGTTCAAATGAAAAGATTAGACTCTCTTGTTTCCAGATGTTTAGCACTCTTTTAGGCAGTTACAATATTTGCTATTTGACTATTTTTTCTTTTTATTATTGGTCTACTCTTCATTGTTCTGATCCCCTGCCCTTTTGTTGTTTTTGTTGTTCATAGTACAAGCTTTTAAATAGGATAATTTATTTTAACAGGTTTTATGTACTCTCACTAAATTTAACACAGATGAATAACACAAACTACGAACTTGTGTATTCCTGTTCCATTGTTATATATATGAGTTGCATCAATTACTTTGTTACATTCTAGATCCTCAGATTTGCCTATGACCTTCTAGATTCTTCTAGAACCTAGGAGAAAGTAAAAAAGAATGTTTCAATCTTTAAAACCACTTATCACTCAGGACCATTTGCTTGTTCAATGCCTCTGCCTCAAACTGTGTACAACGTTCATCCAAGAAGAGTAGTAAAATATGTTTTCCTTAAATGATTTAACTCTTATGAGTTCTTCTAACAGAGGTGGGAATTCTGATAACATTTCACTACTTATTATGTGTACTGAGTGATTAGAATGTAGGTTGCCTAACTTTAATATATGTTACTGTTGCATACATTTTTCTACATTTGATATTATCTTGCACATTTGTGTAAGAAAATCATTTTAAAATTCTAATATTTTTATTTGTGTCACTTACAGAAAGTTACAGGATGTATATATAAACTGCTAGAAGTAGTGTAAGAATTTGTTTTTGTCAATTTGACTGATACAAACTATGATCTTGTGAGTAGATAGTGATCTAAGTTTGTTGAGGTATTTGAGTAATTTGTGTTTTCTATCAGCATATTTCCCAGAATTTTGAACTTGCTTCATGCTGTAGACATGTGAACCTTAGTCTTTAATATAGCTTCAAAATAAAGGTGACAGAAATCTGTCATAATAAATGTATTTTAAAAATGACTCTTAGTTCTGTCACTAGAACTAGAGACCTTCTTTCCTGCTTGATTGCATATATCTTGGGTATTAAGGATTAAACCTCAATATCAAGCTATGTGGATATAAGCCAAAGGAAAGTTTGACCAGTAAACTGGAGTTGAAATTATTTTGCCGATAAGGTACAAAATGACTACACTAGGTTTAAAGAATATTTGCTCTAGTAGAAAATGGATCTTGCATTTTCTCAGTTATCAAAAAGAGCGTGATGATTATCATTGTTTTTCAGAATAAAATAAACACACACACTCTATGTCTGAAGAGAACATTGCTACAATTTTCCATACACTATTAGTTTCCAATTAATTGATAAATACCTCTGTTTATTTTTGTTAGGAAAAAATATGCTGTTTTTACTTCCTTCCCTGCTTTATATAAAAAAAATAAATAAATAAAGACATATGGGATTCTGAACCACTTCGGAGTTTGCTGCAGGTATTTAGTGATATTTGCTTACTTGTTTCCCAGTTATCCGTAGTTGAAATTTCTAAATAATTTCAGGGGATGTGAAATTTTTCCCATTCGACAAACCTACATACTTTTGAATATGAGTCTAAACTCATTAATGTCAATTAAAATATATTTGTGGTAAGTTTCAGGTTCTTTTACAATAATGCCCCAACTGTTGACAAATAAGAGGTTTTTCTTTAACTAATTGCTGGAATTACTTTAGCTGTTAATAAAATCATTTACCTGAAAAATGGAGAAAATTGTTGTGATTAAGCATATTTTTCAAGAAGCTCAACTAAGCAGTCCATTCAGAGGTTATCTGATTTAATTATCCTCTAAGGACTAAGAAAAAGTGTTGATTAATTAAACGAAGGAGATAGTGCTTGTTTAAGTAATTAGTGCCTGTTAGCACATACTCTAAAACACTTCAGTACTTTTTAAGTGGCAATGGGGAAACAAAACAAATAAAATGACACCATTTTGTTAGAGAAACCAGAAATAATCATCTTAAAATTATTAAATTTTATATAGATAATAAATTTCTTAGCCATCTTAAAATTCATCAGGAAACAACACCTCTGCCCAACACACACACACACACACACACACACACACACACACA
>NC_034597.1:73793473-73798811 GCF_900095145.1 Mus pahari
ATATATATATATATATATACTTTTTTGGTGTGGCATTTAGGGCTATAGCTTTTTCATCTCCTTTATTCCAGAACTTTTTATTTAACTACCACACAATAATTCATACATTTTTGTAGTTATTTGCATAATTAAATTGATCTACTTGGATAATAATAATACTTAAATCAAAAAAGGACCCAACCAATAAAAGAGAATTTTAAACCAATCTCGCTTATGAATATCAATGCAAAAATACTCAATAAAATTTTGGCAAACCGAATCCAAGAACACATCAAAATCACCAATCACCAAGATCAAGTAGGCTTCATCCTAGGGATGCAAGGTTGGTTCAAAATATGAACAATCATTAATGTAATCCACTATACAAACAACCTCAAAGGAAAATAAATCACATGATCATCTCCTTAGATGCAGAAAAAGCATTTGACAAAATACAACAGCCCTTCATGTTTAAAGTATTTGAGACCCTGCTAACTAGTCTGCCACCCCCCCCCCCCAGAGACACTATATCCAGAACCAGCCCAGAAGATCCAGCAACAGGCCCAAAGTTGGATCTAGCTCAAGAGGAGATCCCAAGACCTTACATTACTGAGGCTATGGAGCACTCACAAAAAGGGACCTATCATGACTGCCCTCCAAAAGACCCAACAAGCAGCTGAAAGAATCAAATGCAGGTATTTGCATCAAGTCATTGGACAGAAGCTGCTGACCCCTGAGGTTTAATTATGGTAAAGTTGGAAGAAGCTGAGGAGGAAGAATACCCTGTAGGAGGACAAGCAGTCTCGATTAATCTGGACCAAGCAGATCTCTCAAATACTGGACCACCAACCAGGCAGCATATACCAGCTGATATGAGGCCCCCAACACATATACAGCAGAGGACTGCTAGGTCTGGCTTTAGTTAGAAATGATGCACCTAACCTTCAAGAGACTGGAGGCCCCAGGGGGTTTAGAGGTCTGGTGGATCAGGGATTGGGGTGTGAGGATCTCCTCCTAGAGACAGGGGTGCAGGGAGGAGATATGGGATGTGGTACAGTTGGAGGGTGGACCAGGTGGGGAATAAAATCTGGAGTGTAAAATTAATTAATTAATTAACTTAAAAATATATAGACATATTGGTCAAAGAAAAGACAATGTGTAAAAGCTCCTAACCCATGTTATCCAGGAAATTCAGGACATAATAAAAATAAATAAATTCAAACCCAAGAATAACAGAAATATAAGATGGTAAAGACTCCCAGCTCAAAGGGCCAGAAAACATCTTCAACAAAATCATAGAAGAAAACTTCCCTAAAGAGAGAGGTGGACATAAATGTATTAGTAGGTGGACCCTACAAGTTCCCTCCTTCCACTGTAGGGCATTTCATCAAAGGTCCTTCCCTTTGAGTCCTGAAGGTCTCTCACCTCCCAGGTCTCTGGTACATTTTAGAGGGTCCCCAAAACTCCTATCTCCTGTGTTTGCCTGTTTCCATTCTTTCTGCTGGCCCTCAGGTCTTCAGTACTGTTTGCCTGAATACCTGAATAGTGCCCCTGATACCTGATCATATTCCCCTTTCCCCTCCTTGTACCCTCTTCCATCCAGGTCCCTTCCTAACTCTGTCCCCTTGATTGCTTTCTTGCTCCTTCTAAGTGGGATTGAGGGATCTCTGCTTGGGTCCTCCTGCTTGTTAAAAGTAATGGTTTGTTATTTTTGTTTTGAAATGCTTATAAGATATGCATAATACTCACACATTTTTATATAATAATATCTACAAATATTCAACATTACTATATTGATATATCATGTTTTGATTCTTGTATATCTGCTTACTCATGTGTTTGTATAAGAATATAGACCAGTCTATTGTAACTCATGGTTTTTAATCCCTGTTGTAGTAATCCATTTTTTTTTCCAGTACCTTTGGATTTCAGCAAGCATAAGGCCATCCTTATTTTATTGATCACTAATCTACTTCTCCACAGGCTTTCCAAAGCTTCTCCTACTTTGTATGAATCCTGAAGAAGCTTTTTATTCCTGATGAAGTGTGCAAAGTTGCCTTCATCCTTGCACAGCCTCACTCCTTTGTAACTTCTTCATTCTCATTTTCTTATATTTTTGCTAAACAAACCACCAGTACGTGACATACTTTGGCCTTCATTTTTTGAGACAGACCCTTACAGTGTTAGTCAGAAGAATTCACGCACCCATTTCTCATGTATTCAGATGCTCACACATTTTGGATTACAGTTGTATGCCACCATGCTAAACTCCTTTTTTTTTTCAAGTGTCACATGTGGCTTCATGTTACAAAATCAGTATTTGAATCTATATCTGGATTTTACTTCATAGAATTGCAAGATATTCTATCTTTGAACTTCACTATGATAACCTTAGAAAAGTTTCAAAATTAGAATCTATATACAGTCATCTTCCTTAAAAATCAACTTTCTTCTCTATAAAATACAAAGTGACTAACTCCAGAATATTAGTTTGTAATCATGCCATGATGCTTAGATGCACTTTAATGAAATGAGGATTTATTTCTTCTACACCAGTTAACTCTATATATATTGTAATAAATACATGTTTTAGTTATAACATTTTGTAGTACTTACCCATGATGGTTATAGATTAAGCTATATTGGAGTAAATAGCTCTTAAATACAAACTCAAATTAGTCCAAAAATTAAATATTTTGACTATTAAAATCTATGCAAACTAGTTTAGTATGTCAGAAAAAAGTATTGAGCTGGTCTCATAGTAACTGCTTTTATTTCCTGTGATTTTTTTTTTCTTGCTCACAATTCAATTATCTAAATAAAAAAAAAATAGTTGCCTAGATAATTGTTAAATTAGGGCCATTTTGGTTGGAAAATGATATGGAATAGAAGCAAAACAGTTAAATATAGGAAAGAAAGTAAAACATTTAAGAATGACAGAAAATAATATATGCTATTCCATAAGCTAATATGAATTTTTAACATTAAAATAAATTTGTTCTTAATAATCTCAAATATGTTACTTACTTTTTACCCTAAAATAAAAAATGGGTATTTGAATGTGACATTAACTGATACATACTGTGTTGATTAAGATCTCAAGTGTTCCCAAAAGACTACATGCAAAATTTTCAGATCACAGTTGATCCATAGGAAACTATATTAGCATTTTATTCCACGCAGGTGAATGGTAAGAATATCCATGAATGTTTCTAAGTACAGTTCCTTCTGAGCTGGTAATTACCTACACACACACCACTTTCTGTATAAATTTAAGAAAATGATTGGTTTATATTTCCTCTTTCAAAACCTAACCACATGCAAAAGTATATAGATTACTAATCAAAAATATGAAGCTCACATGATAATTGGTGAAAGCATTATACAGATATATACTGAAATTTAATCATGAAATCTCGTCATTATTTCCCATGGTTCATAAGGTCTAGAAATAAAGTAGAAATCTGAAGAAATGGAAGGAAAAAAATCTTTCTTAAGAGCATATTTTGTACATTTAAACTCTTCTTTGAAAAGTTAAATTTTTAAAAATTATTTTATTAGATATTTTCTTCATTTACATTTCAAAAGCTATCCTGAATGACCCCTATACCCTCCCCCACCACCCTGCTCCCTTGCCCACTCACTCCCACTTCTTGGCCCTGGCATTCCCCTGTATGGGGCATATAAAGTTTGCAAGACCAAGGGGTCTCTCTTCCCAACGATGGCTGACTAGGCCATCTTCTGCTATATATGCAGCTAGAGACACAAGCTCTGGGGGTACTGATTAGTACATATTGTTGTTCCACCTATAGGGTTACAGACCCCTTCAGTTCCTTGGGTAATTTCTCTAGCTCCACCATTGGGTTCTCTGTGTTCTATCCTATAGATGACAGTGGGCATTCACTTCTATATTTGCCAGGCTCTGGCATAGCCTCACAAGAGATAACTATATCAGTGTCCTTTCAGCAAGATCTTGCTGGCATATGCAATAGTGTCTGCGTTTGGTGGCTGATTATGGGATGGACCCCCGGATGGGGCAGTGTCTGAGTTGTCTATCCTTTTGTCTTAGCTCCGAACTTTGTCTCTGAAACTTCTTTCATGGGTATTTTATTCCCTATTTTAGGGAGGAATGGAGTATCCATGTGTTGGTCTTCCTTCTTCTTGATTTTCTTGTGTTTTGGAGATTGTATGTTGGGTATTCTAGGTTTCTGAGCTAATATCCACTTATCAGTGAGTGCATATCAAGTGAGTTCTTTTGTGATTGGGTTACCTCACTCAGGATGATATCCTCCAGATCTATCCATTTGCCCAAGAATTTCATAAACTCATTGTTTTTAATAGCTGAGTAGTACTCCATTGTATAAATGTATCATATTTTCTGTATCCAATCCTCTGTTGAGGGACGTCTGGGTTCTTTTCAGCTTCTGGTTATTATTGTGATAAAAACTGCAAGGTACTGATACAGTGACAGACAGGTAGATCAATGGAACAGAACTGAAGACCCAGAAATGAACCCACATACCTATGGTTACTTGATCTTTGACAAAGGAGCTAAATCCATCCAGTGGAAAAAAAGACAGCATTTTGAACAAATGGTACAGACACAACTAGCAGTTAGCATGTAGAAGAATAGGAATTGATCCATTCTTATCTTCATGTACAAATTTCAAGTCTAAGTGGATCAAAGAACTCCACATAAAACCAAACACACTGAAATATATAGCAGAGAAAGTGGGGAAAAGCCTCGAAAAAATGGGCATAGGGAAAAATCCCTTAACAGAACAGCAATGGGTGTGCTGCAAGATCAAGAATGGACAAATGGACCTCATAAAATTGCAAAGCTTCTGGAGGGCAAAAGATACTGTCAATAAGACGTAAAGCCCAACAGATTGGGAAACGATTTTTACCAATCTTAAATCTGATAGAGGACTAATATCCAATATATACAAAGAGTTCAAGAAGCTGAACTCCAAAAATTCAAATAACCCATTAAAAAATTGGGTACAGAGATAAACAAAGTGGGAGTAAGTGGGCAGGGGAGCAGGGTGAGGGGAGGGACATTAGGGATAGCATTGGAAATGTAAATGAAGCAAATATCTAATAAAACACGTTTAAAAAAAAGAATTCTCAACTGATGAGTACTGAAGGGCTGAGAAGTACTTGAAAAAATGTTCAATATCCTTAATCATCAGGGAAATACAAATCAAACAACTCTGAGATTTCACCTCACACCAGTCAGAATGGCTAAGATCAAAAATTCAGGGGACAGCAGATGCTGGTGAGGATGTGGAGAAAGAGGAACACTCCTCCATTGCTGGTGGGATTGCAAGCTTGTACAACCACTCTGGAAATCAGTCTG
>NC_034597.1:73799106-73804685 GCF_900095145.1 Mus pahari
TCACTTGATATGCACTCACTGATAAGTGGATATTAGTCCAGAAACTTAGAATACCCAAGATACAATTTGCAAAACACAAGAAAACCAAGAAGAAGGAAGACCAACCTGTGGATATTTTATTCCTCCTAAGAAAAGGTTACAAAATACCCATGAAAGAAGTTACAGAGACAAAGTTTGGAGTTAAGAGGAAAGGATGGACTATCCAGAGACTACACTACGCAGGGATCCATCCCATCATAAGCCACCAAACCCAGACATTATTGCACATGCCAGCAAGATGTTGCTGAAGGGATCCTGATATTGAGATCTCTTGTGAGGCTATGCCAGTGCCTGGCAAACACAGAAGTGGATGCTCACAGTCAGCTATTGGATGGAACACAGGGTACCCAATGGAGGAGCTAGAGAAAGTACCCAAGGAGCTGAAAAAGTCTGCAACCCTATAGGTGGAACAAAATATGAACTAACAAGTACCCCCAGAGCCCATGTCTCTAGCTGCATATGCAGCAGAAGAGGGCCTAATCGGCCATCATTGGTAAGAGAGGCCTCTTGGTCTTGCAAACTGTATATGCCCCAGTACAGGGGAATGCCAGGGCCATGAAGTGGGAGTGGGTGGGTTGGGGAGCAGGGGCTGGGGGAGGGTATAGGGAACTCTCGGGATAGCATTTTAAATGTAAATAAGGAAAATATCTAATAAAAAACATACACAAATATAAATTAGGATATTTACTTAATGAAAACTGTTTTAAGTATTTACCAAACTGCATTCATATTTAGCTTAAAATTTCTCTTTCACCCTAATTTCTCAAAATAATCTGTATTCCCAGTGCTCAGGAGGCTTAATATATATAATATTTTCAATAGCTTTCATAATTCAAGATGGAGATCACATAAATTACAAAAATTGTAGACGAAACATAGTTTTGGTTGATTCCATGCATGACTACACTATAGAACATGGATAATGACACACTGAATTCAAAAGTCCGGCTATTTGTAAATCTTAGGAGCATAGTATGTAAATTTAAAGATAATCGATTTAAAATCTGATATATCATGACATCGCATATCCATTACAAAATAATCAAAATAATAGAAATTATAAACTGTGACATTTAGAATACTTATTCAGAAATTAATGATGGAAAGGGGACTAACATGTGACATCTAGAATGTTAATAACTTTATGTTTTTATGCATGCTGACCCAATGTTTGAGAAGAATGGAATATTTATACTCATAATATGAACAGTTTACTGAATAAGTACTTTTATTCAATACATATATTTTTAAACAAAATGACATACTTATTTTGACTTTAACTAGGTTAGAATTTCAATGAAACAAAAATTTGTACATTCTCTTTCTTATCTATCACAAATTGTCCCTTTCACTGAGTTATTCATGAGTATTTTGCAACTCTGTCTAAAGACTCTTTTGAAAAACCACAAATGTGTGTACTGCTTCCTGAAAATATGTAAATTATACATAAATTTTGGAAAATAGTATTCATAATGTAACTTCTACTTTCTGCCTAAGAGCACTATCCATTGCCACTTGTTGGTTACTGTTTTGATTTAATGTACACAGTAAATGCCTCTGGAGTAGAGCAAATGAATAGGATTAGAGACAGAAAATGCGATCTAAATTCATGTATCCAATTTCTATTCTTTCAAGACATAATTTATTCTATAGAGTAAAAGATAGAACATAAAATCAACTTGAAATAAGTTCAGTTGATTCTAAAAATCTTTTCATCTGTGAATTAATACAAATGTAATGACATGCATATCACTTTACTCTATAAGCATAGACACTCTTGGTCCCGATGACTTATTAAAAAAAATGATAGCACAACATGTCAAAAACATTTATTTTGTAAATATCAATGTTACAGTTTGGCCTGTCCATAATTATATTCCCATATGTCTTCATTGGATCAATTATTGTAATCATTATCTGAGATTATTTCACATTTACAGCCTATACATAGCACACTGAGACATTATTCTTACTGTGAATCAGTGAACTATCCTTATGTTACTTTGTAGAATGACCATAAAAATAAAAAACGTGTCATATATCTAATAATAAAGTTGAAAACACAGTTCCCAAACACCATCTTTTCTCTCCTTTCTCTGTCCTATTAATTTTTTTTCAGAATACATTACTATTTATAACTCATTAAGTTAAATCTTACTGTGAATTCTTGTCTTTTAAGAATAATGAGAGAAAGAGATTTCTCTGTTCTATTCTAGATTTCTGGCTTTTCGAACAGTACATAACAAGTTATAGGTACTTAACCACTTACCATACAGAGATGGTAAGCATAAGTAAAAATTAGAAAACAGGTTTTGAACACAGACTCATGTAACTGAGACTAGTTCTACACCTGATATAGGTGTGATATAGGTGTGATATAGGTGTGATTCCCCTATGCCACTGAGTCATACCCAGCATTTGGAGAAAGATTTTTATTGAAAGTTGTAAAAGTAGCAAAAATAAGATGCCAATAACACTCAAGATGTTCTTACGTAAATGTGAAGACAATAGAAATCTTTCCTTTTGAGGTTTTTGATTCAACCTCCTCATTAGAATGAAGAGTAGCCCTGAAAAGTGGGAAAGAAGAAAGCTTCCCAGAGAACTTCATCCAGGCTTTCTATTTTAACTTTTGTTGATCATTAGTCAGTACAGCTTTTAGACAACATCAAAATGTTCCATTCAATTACTTGCAACTTCACTGGAGTCTATTGTCTTAAGTTCAGTCCTGGATATATTTTCTAGCTTATTTTACAAGTAACCATGAGACTCATTGTACAATTCTCAAAAATATTTATAAAATAAAACAGCTGTTTTTTGTGTGTGTGTTTTTCATTGACTCAGAAAATATGACTATTTTGTGTAGCCCAGTTTCAAGTTGTGATCTACAAACTCCTGTTTAATGTTAAGGCTTTAGAGGATGGAAGTCATTGAAATTTCAGCAACCACACGCAGACTTGGATGTGAAGCATTGAAAACACATTGAAAAGAGGAATGCCATTTCTAAAACAGATCGTCATTGAGAAGTAGCATTTTCTTACTAAAATATTGTTTTCAATGTTTTACTAGACACCTGTCAATTAGACAAATGTATAGGGTATAATAAAATACTTCAGAAAACGTTCTCTGAGTTGTGATTATATGTGCAATACTATTTTGTAATTCTTAATGGTTAAAATACTACTCATTCCTTTAAGCCTATATTTATACAAGTCAATGAACATGAAAAGGTTAAGCTGGTGCCTACGATAGTGCCTTTACCTCTAAGTTCCAGGGTTTGTGGTAGAGCATGGTACTCTGAATACTATTAAAGAAAAAAAAAATGTAAACCCCATGATATCTAGAAAACCTTTAGCTACAATGGTTTAATGCTTTCAAGTTATGTTTAAGCCATGGTGGCACAAAGATTGTGTGAGTAGTCAACCAATAACTGATTTGACTTCAGGGGTATTCCATGAGATGGAAATCTCCCACCATCATCTGTGCAATCCTCTTTCATCATCTTGAATGGTTAAATGTTAAAAATCCCTTTCTGTAGCTTAAAATGCATCACATGTGCACATTATCTTTCAGCAAAGCTACTTATTATGTTACAAATAATGTATTCCTTCTGCTAAGGCTGAAATTGTTAAGCTCTGTCAACTCCTCTCCTTCCCTCTCCAGCGACTGGTAACTGTTCTGTTGAACACTCCAATGAGATTAACGTGTTTAAACTTCACAAGCATGTAGTGCAATACTTATTTGTGTGTGTGTGGTTGGCTCATTTCAGTAGTCATAAAGTTTTACAGGTTTATACTTGTGCTGTGCAAATGACAGACTTTCATTTTTCGATGGTTAAATTATGTTCTCTTATATACAGTTAACATTACAGTTTTCTTACACAGCAATAGATATTTGCAAGGACTGTGTGTCTTAACTACTAACAGAAGTGCTAACAAATGTGAAAACTAGATGATTTCCTGTCAAACTGAATTTTGTGTTACACTATTCTTGGGGAACATGAACAGATATCTAATCTCTTCAGATGGGAGACCAACACCTTGCTTAATTACTAGTAGCACCAAAGAACTAAAGTCATTGATGAACCAAAGAGGTTTTGTTGTTGTTGTTGGTGGTGGTGGTGGTGGTAGTTTTTTGTTTTTATTTCATTTTGTTTTTGTTTCATTTTTTTGTTGTTGTTACTTCCAGATGTATGGTTAAGGGATTATTTACAGGAGCTTAAATAACTCTAAGACAGCTGAATGACCAAAGCTCATGCCATCATGTGTGAACGTTCACAGAAGCTGGAAACCACTGCCCAAATGGAAGACAGAGCACTAAGCTGGAGGAAGCTTTTTCCAGTGGTTCAGTTGCCCTGAACCTCCTTCAGGTAGCTTGGTTGCTCTTTGATTTTTCCAGGCAGTTCAGCTTGTCTCCACATCTTTCAAGGTTCTTTTCTTTTTGATATTTCCAGGTGGCTGGCTGGTCTATGATTTTTCAGATTGCTTGACCTAAGCCTGTTCTAGGTGTCTAAGCTTGCCTGAGAATGACTTACTATAGTCTACAAACTTATGCTTTTTAGGAAGAGGAGGACTAGTGAATCAATTTCAGAGACTTCTTGAAGCTATTTACTTTATTAAGTTACTTATTCTCTGACCTTAAGAGGTTTCCTAAATGATTATATGCTTCATCCGCCCTTAGAACATTCTTTTGCTTCATCCTGTTGTTATGACTAAAATATCCTGTACTTTTATTTGCCTGTTAGGCCTTATGTCTATGTTGCTCAGAAATGGGATTAGTGGTACATATGATAGTCTTATTTATAATTTATTAAGATGCCGTGAACTGGCCTCAGTTGGCCCTGCAACCTGCAGGAGAATCAGGGTCCAAGTACAGGCAGGCAGGGAGTCAGTGAAAAGTGACAAACAGATGCAAACACAAGGGCTTCATGCCCTTGTCATAGTTCCAATTCTAGTCTATTGTATAGTCCACCTTCCCCTTAGGCCATTGTAAATTCCTGTGTATGGGAGTGACTCAACTATCTGTTGTTCTAAGTATTTACTCTAGTTCCTTCTTAGACCACAACGTTTCTTCTTCATTGTAAATTCTTGTGTGTGGGAGTGACTCTGCTGTTGTTCTAAGTATACTATGTAGACAGGCCCTGAGATTACTAGCTCTATTCTAATAGAATGTAATGCCTGATTTCTATCACTGTCTATTAACACTGGAGGTATTTTCATTTGAATGAGTAACATTCTTACAAAGATCAAAGCCCAAGGTTGGCTCAACAATTTCCTAGGATATTAGAACACCGGTGAAGGCTAATCTAACTTAGCTATATGTCAATATCAATCCTTATAGGCACTTACAATAAAACAATATTGAAGGAAAGCACACAGATCTATTCACTGACTAAAGCAATGACAGATTTGGAGCACTCATTTTACAGGATGCCACAGTTCCAGGAGACTAAGTTTCCATGAACTTTTCACCTCAGGACTGCATCCAGGCTTTTGGGCCTGTCACCCAAGATCAAGAGTAAATATCAACGAAGGGACAAAACC
>NC_034597.1:73805040-73852540 GCF_900095145.1 Mus pahari
ACTGGCGTAGCCTCACAAGAGGCCACAATATCAGGGACCCTTCAGCAGTATCTTGCCGGCATGAGCATGAGCATTAGTATCTAGGTTTGGTCTGTGAACTTTTTACCTTGGGACTGAGTCCAAGCTTTTGGGCCTGTCACGCAAGTCACTACAGTTTACATTCCTGTCTTCATTTTTATCTCACCCTTAAATATATTCTCTAAAGATCCATATATATGTTAGTATTATGTATATTATATATGTATTATATCATTTATATATATACAATAATCATATTCTTGGGTCAAATATGTTAAATTGTTTTAAGAAGAGACAGACCATAAATAATTTAAGAAGGAAATATGGAGATTTTAATGAGAACTATCATGTTTTCTAAAATCTCATGAATTTGAACACTTCGTTTCAGGTTAGCTTGAAGGTTAGATGGAGCAGTGTCACTAGCTGGCATGTTTTACTGGGAAGGGGCTTTCAAATTAAAAATCTCCTACCACTTAACAGCCTACTCTCTGCTTTTTGCTTGCATTTCAAGGTATGAAATCTCAGCTTCCTGGACCTGCCACCAGGTCTAATGCTCATTCACATGTTTTGCTTGACATCATGAATGCTAGCATGTTGGAGTCATAAGCCAAAATATATTCTTCTATAAGTAGCCTTGGACATGGCGTTTTATCACAGCAAGAGAAAGGTAACTCAGAGGTATGAGTAAAGGTTACAAATCACTTTTGATCCAGGATACCTGGCGGTTAGGCTTGTACTTGCATGTAAATTCTAAGGGATTTTTATAAGCTAATAATACACCTTTAAAAAGATACCAATTATGCATAAGTTTACATTAGAGAGCTGACTTTAAGTCAGTTAACTTTGATCTTTTAGGGAAATTTATTATCCATTCTCAGGGGCAGTGTAACAAATTGATTAATAAAAATTCAACCCTGTCAATGTCTCTGACAAATCTCTGGACATGGAAATCTAAATATGGTACAATGGTAAGAGTAGTACCTTGAGATACCATGGGTTTTATGTATAACACCTTGTTTTACTCTCTTTGGGATATTGAACATATTGTCCCTGTGGTTGGATGTTCTTCCTCAGTACACAATTTTGAATTAATCAGGTAAAAATAAAGCTTAATATAACCAAGGGAAAAATAAAAGTTTTATCTTAGTTACCTGTTATGTATCAGAGAAAGAACATCAAAGAGTTGTAACAATCAGAAAAAGATCTGAGTAATCCCACAAAGAAATTGAAGGGATCTAGGGAAACATCAAGGGAAAGGAGAAGTGCTTCATATTCACCTGACTCCTAAAATATCTAGATTTACCTCTAGGTATTTGTCACATTTGAAAAACTAAATTTAAAACTCAGTGGAAAAATTATCATTTTGTCATAAATAATATTCCCCTGATATTTTATATGGCAGGCAATAACAGCCTGGATTCAATTTTGTTTATTAACTGTGCAAGATACCTCCATGGAATGCAGTTTTTCCAGATATACCAATGGTAATAAAATGCCTCATAATAAAAGGTAGAGAACTGAGTGCATTGTTAGGGCAAATTCTCCCACAGGCTAGTTGTAAATCAGACATTTTCAAAACTAGATTATCTCTCCTAATGCTGGTGTATTAATTTCTAGGGGCCTCACAGGAGTATGAGGAAGAATGAGGAGAAGGGAGTGATTAACACATCTTTGGTAATTGTTCTTTGTCAGCCTACTCTAATCTGCTTATCTGCACTGCCTGCTGATTATCCCTGCCAACTCTCATCACTGTCCCATTAGGGCACAGATCCGTGGAGCAGACATCCTGCTGTTCACTATTTTCTCTGCTTCTAGCATACAAGTTCTGCCTGGCTGCTGCTGCTGTTCTAGGGCACTTACAGGTCTTTAGAAGATTGTTAGCAGCACAGAGGATCTTGGTGCTTCCATGGCCTAACTAGTCCTTCATACTTGCTTCATAATTCACGGATGCTATACCTATATCTCTCCTTTCCCATTTTGACCAAATGTATTGACTTTGAAGCAGCTTTTGATTAACATGAAGTATTAGAATTACCTCTTCCAGATTCTAAATCTCTTTTGAATCAAGGTCTCAGTGTTTCCTGATCACTTCATTGGACATTGTTCATAGATTTTAAATATTTCTCAAGTGTTTTCATATTAGGTTCAGATTGAATATATATATATATATATATATATATATATATATATATATATATATTCAATCTGAAGAAAACACTGAAGAAAACAGCAATGTTACAGAGCTTACCTTTTTTTCTTTTTCTTTGATATTTTCTTTATTTACATTTCCAATGTTATCCCCTTTACTGGCTTCGCTCCACCCTGAAAACCCCCTATCCCCTCCTCCCTCCCCCTGCTCACCAACCTGCACACTCCTGCTTCCTAGCCCTTGCATTCCCCTACCCTGGGGCATAGAGCCTTCAGAGGACCAAGGGCTTCTTCTCCCATTGATGACCAACTAGGCTTCCTCTGCTTCATATGCAGCTGGAGCCATGAGTCCCACCATGTGTGCTCTTTGGTTGGTGGTTAAGTCCCTGGGAGCTCTGTGGTACTGATTGGATTGGTTCATATTGTTGTTCCTTCTATTGGGCTGTAAACCTCTTCAACTGCTTGGGTCCTTTCTCTAGCTCCATCTTTGAGGATGTTGTGCTCAGTCAAATGCTAGGCTGTGAGCATCCACCTCTGAATTTGTCAGGCACTGGGGTAACCTCTCTGGAGACAGTTATAACAGGCTTTTGTTAACAAGCAGGTATACCACTCCTAGGTATATACACAGAAGATGCTGGAACATGTAATAGGGACATATGCTCCACTATGTTCATTGCAGTCTATTTATAATAGCCAAGATCTGGAAAGAACCCAGATGTCCTTCAACAGAGGAATGAATACAGAAAATGTGGTACATTTTCACAATGGAGTACAACTCAGCTGTTAAACAATGAACTCATGAAATTTGTAAGCAGAGCTTTTCTTTTTGATGAAATGAGGTGCGGAACTGCTCTTCCTGGGATGCCAGGAATGTTGTAGTTTTACATACTTTCCTGTCTAATGAGAAAGGCTTGGCCTCTTAAAACCTTGTGGATTACTTTTAGAATATAAAAGCTGTTCTTATGACTGATGTTACTTGTGTTTTCAACAGACCAAGTGACTTACTCCTTTATGTAATCTTGGGGCCAGGCCAATCCTGATTCCCATTGGCATAACATTATGTTTAAATGCAGTCAATCTTCCTAGATACTCATTTTGAACACCATTTCTAGGGCAACAAGGAACCTCTTAAGGATTAAGCCATATGGACTTTATACTATTTCAATGTAAACACATCTTAAGATTTGTTGTACTCATGGGGATGAGTTATCACTTGAACACTAATCAAAAATTGTACTGTGCTTAAATATGGCCAAACTAAAATGATCTGCCTCAGACTTTGGAAGTCCTAGTCCACTTCCATTCCAATTAAATTGGGCCGAGCAAAGTTGTATTTTTACCTCATCCTGATTATTGATTGACTGATTGATTGATTGATTCCTGCTGTACAGGCTGAAGGAGAATCATCCCAGTTTGAGATGCAGAGAAAGACTTTTCTCCCTCTCCTTGAACAGGAGCTTCACAGTCAAATTTTCTATCTACATACAAACTTTTAACATGCAAATTTATCTTTGAAGCCAGTAACTAATTACATTCTTTTCAGTCCATAATGTGTCAATAAAAAAGGGGGATTACAGATGGCATAAATTAATCACAGTGAATTATTATCCTTGAGAATAGGGTACTACTTACTTGTGTTATTAGATCTTCCTGTGATAAGCTATTGGTGATGCATGTTCATATAGAGAAATTACTTTAAAATACATGAAGGCACATTGAAATTTTCATTCTAATGTATAATGCTCTTTATTGTTGCCCCTACCCTGCTCTTTTTTTCCCATTATATTCCTCTTCTTATAGTCATAAAATATTTAGATGTTTGATAAACTAAGATATTTCACCATTGAAAAGCATAACCACTTGATCAGCATAATCTAATTCTGTTATCACCATTTAATACAATTCTGTTGTGTTGGCCATCAAACATAAAATTGTTTTATTTTACTTCATATTCGTGATTTTGATATTGTTATAAATCATAACATAAATATCTAATGGGAAGCCTATCTGATATGCAACACCAAAATGGTTGAGAATCACTACTCTAAATTAAAATTAGCTATTTCAATATTGTTGATACAGTTCCTGAAGTTATTAATATAAATATATATGAATTAATTAGTTAAGCATAGATTAATTTACCATCAAGCATTGATGAACTAGGTCTGTAGTATTGTCTAATCAATTAGTATAGTATATACATTAATTTTTATATTTAATCTATCTATATTGGTTTGAATATATCCTCATCAATATATACCATCTTTAATCAATTGTTAGTTTGGTTATCTTGAGACTGTTTAAAGCTCTAATAAGAACTAATTTAGAGGGAAATGTTCTAAATTTGGACAATATATCATTTATGTATTTTCTCTTTCATCATTGAATAAAACATTTGCCTCCTTCACTTAAAACATTCATTTTTTGAAATAGACCATTTGACTAGTATGTAGCTGTTTTGGTATGATAAAGGAATAAATGTGGTAACTGACAATACTATAGACCTACATCATCAATGCTTGATGATAAATTAATCTTTGCTTAACTAATTAATCAATTTAAATATTGTCTAAAATAAACATATATTTTCCAGTGTGAATTTTTACAAACTTAAAACTTACTAAACTATTATTTTATATCATAATTTTTAATATTTATCATATTCTACTCTAAGAAAATAATCAATATTGGTAATTTAAAATATACTGAACCTCTTATAAGGACTTTTTCAAGTTTAACCTTTATTACTTCAAAAGAAATAGCAACAGGGGAAATATCATTATCGTTATCAAAACAATTTAATCACTTACAAATATGATATTGTTTTTAAAAAACCTAATAAGTTTATACAGTACTAGTTTCCTCCAGGAAAATGGTTGGAGCAACAGAAAATATGAAAATGGGTGAACAGGTAATCAAATAATATATTTCTTCGTCTACTATTACTTTATTATTTGTTTTAATTTGTACTCAGGGAGTTGCTTTACAGACTTCAGAAAATTCTATGTGAACCATAGTTCTGCCTTTCACTAGCATTTTCTTTGCAGGGTTATACTGTCTAGTTTCCGGCATGGAAATGTTGAATCATAAGCTTTTCCATTCTTCTCTCTGTAATTCAGCTCCTACAGTCCCACAAATTTGTATCACTAGGAGACCAAAAATGAGGTATAACAATTTTATATAACTTAACACATAGTAAGGAACAATGGTGAAGATAAAAGAAACACTCATACTTATTTTTAAATAATTTACTTTCAATTTTGCAAGCATTTTTACAAAACAAAAAACACTATTACAAATAAAATATAATTTTATAAACAAAGTGATTAAACATACACAATTTGTTTTTAAACTATTGTATAATATACACTGAAATATGTTTTTTCTTCAATATATAATGATTAACTATACTCAATTACTTTTTGTTATTATACTTGTGAAAAAATTGAATTAATTCACATATGGACTTTGAAAAATATATCCTAAGTCCTAAAATTTGAGAAACATGGTGTTTACTAAAGAGGATCTGCATGCATAATTTAAACTCCAAAACAGAGTTTGAAATAACAAAAATTTACATGTTCATTACTGTGCCCAATATTACTTGACAAGGCATAGAAATTTTTCTACATCTGAAATACACAGTTCCAACTTGTACTATTCTTATACTTCTCTGACACAATTAAATAAGCTTTGGGCTCAGTTTTATCCTGAGGGCAAACAGAAATAATGAGAAGTTTAGAAAGGAAGACAAAATGAGTACTAGAGTTGAATTTATTCAACTGTCAGTAATAACTGTATAGTTTTAGGGATATTGTTTCTCTGGAAAGACTGTAAAGAGAACAAATGAGCATTGAATGCTTAGTTATGAACTAACTATCTTTACTCAGTTGCTCCCGTCTTTATTACAATGTTTCTATTGGTATTAAGAGCAGATGCTATACTTGAGTATGAAACTATCACTAATTTGGTAACCAAAACATATTTTCCATATAGGTAAGGATGACTACATAGTTACTCACAAATGTTAGAATTATATATTTAAAACAAAGTTGAAGGGCTTTTTAAAAAAAATTTATAATGCTAGTATACTGTATAGCAATATGCAATCATCTTCAATTTGCTGGAAACACTGTCACAGACCAGGGAATGACAGCCACTGCTGAGGTCAAGGAAAGATCATGGAGTTGTGTGTGTGGTTTGGTTTTGTAAGGAGGATAAAACCTACCATGGATGCTTTTCCCTATAATATCAAAGGGATGTCTGAGAGACAAGACAATGTGAAGGAGGATCAGTATGACTGCAGGTACCTATGAAAGAGAAGATTTTGAATGTGTTGAGCAGAATGTGATATTTGCATGATTATTCTCACAACTGACAAGATTACAATGACTACAGGATTTGTGGGGAGAAAGAAAGAAAGAATGAATGAATGAATGAACAAACAAAAGAAAGAAAGAAAGAAAGAAAGAAAGAAAGATGAAAGTAGAAAACAATAGAAAAGAAAGAAATTCTTCTTTAAATTAGAAAAAGACATCAGTGGATTTGAATAAGAATGCATTTAAAAGACATTGTATTCCATTGAAAGTATGATGTAGGTACTCTCCACACCATAGGTCCTCAGGATCATCTTGGGATCACAGGTGAGTGGAAGGCAACATCGGCTCCAGAGAATCATGGAGGGTCTTATGCTAGCAGGAACAGAGACAAAGGAACCCTTGCCTGTCCAGAGGCTGGGTTCCTGTCTGGTCGGGCCACCCCATGCCATCTTCCTTCTAATCCTCAGCTGAGGACTCTGAGTGCTCCAGGTCCTTGGGATCACCTCTGGACATCAGGATCACAGGAGGCAGAGCAGAGTCCCAGACCCCTGTGCGCCTTCCTTGCAAGAGGAGAGTCGACCTAGAGGGAAGGCTCTGACCCCAGGACTCAGAAGGTAGATCAGAGCTGCAGACTTCTGGACACCTGCCCTGTAAGAGGAGAGCTTGCCTGCAGAGAGTGATCTGACCACTGGGACTCAGGTGAGAGTTGGATTCTCAGGAGTGCTGACAGAGGCTAACAGAATCACAGGAGGATCAAACTTCAGCCAGAGACAGCTTGAACATTAACACCAGAGATATCCAGATGGCAAAAGGAAAACGTAAGAATCTTACTAACAGAAACCAAGAACACTGGGCATCATTAGAACCCAGTACACCCATCACAGCGAGTCCTGGATAACCCAACACACCCAAAAAGCAAGATGTGGATTTAAAATCATATCTCCTGATGGTGGTAGAAGATTTTAAGAAGGGCATTAATAACTCACTTAAAGAAATACAGGAGAACACTGCTAAAAAAGTAGAAGCCCTTAAAGAGGATGCACAAAAATCCCTCAAGTAATTACAGGAGAATACTGCTAAACAGGTAGAAATCCTAAAGAACTACAGGTAAACATTGCTAAATAGGTAGAAAAACCACAAAAATCCCTTAAAGAATTATAGGAAAACACAACCAAACAGGGGATGGAATTGAACAACACCATCCAGAATCTGAAAATGGAAGTAGGAACAATAATAAACCGGAAGTGAGACAACTCTGGAGATAGAAACCCTAAGAAAGAAATCAGAAACCATAGATGTGAGCATCAGCAACAGAATATAAGAGATGTAAGAGAGAATCTCAGGTACAGAAGATTCCATAGGGAACACGGACACAGCAATCAAAGAAAATGCAAAATAAAAAAAATATCCTAACCCAAAACATTCAGTAAATACAGGACACAATGAGAAGACCAAACCTATGGTTAATAGGAGTAGATGAGAATGATGATTTTCAAATTAAAGGGCCAGCAAATATCTTCAACAAAATTGTAGAAGAAAACTTCCAATACCTAAAGAAAGAGATGCCCATGAACATACAAGAAGCCTACAGAATTCCAAATAGACTGGACCAGAAAAGAAATTCCTCCCGACACATAATAATCAGAAAAACAAATGCACTAAATAAAGACAGATTATTAAAAGCAGTAAGAGAATATGGTCAAGTAACATATAAAGGCAGGCCTATTAGAATTACTCCAGACTATGAAAGCCAGAAGATCCAGGACAGATGTTATACAGACACGAAGAGAATACAAATGCCAGCTCAGGCTACTATACACAGCAAAACTCTCAATAGATGGAGAAACCAAAGTATTTCATGACAAAACCAAGTTTACATAGTATCTTTCCACAAATCCAGCCAATCAAAGGGTAATAAAGGGAAAACACCAACACAAAGAAAAAACAAGAAAGTAATCCTTCAACAAAACGAAAAGAAGACAGCCACAATAACAGAATCCCAACTTTAACAATAAAAATGACAGAAAGCAAAAATTACTTTTCTTTGATCTCTCTTAACATCAATGGACTCGGTTCCCCAATAAATAGACATAGACTTATAGACTGGCTACACAAAGAGGACCCTACATTTTGCTGTTTATGGGAAACCCACCTCAGGGACAAAGACAGACACTACCCCAGAGTAAAAGGCTGGAAAACAATTTTCCAAGCAAATGGTCCGAAGAAACAAGCTGGAGTAGCCATTCTAATATCAAATAAAAGTGGCTTCCAACCCAAAGTTATCAAAAAAGAAAAGGAGGGGTACTGCATACTCATCAAAGGTAAAATCTACCAAGAGGAACTCTCAATTCTGAATATTCATGCTAGAAATACAAGAGCAGCCACATTCATTAAAGAAACTTTAGTAAAGCTCAAAGCACACATTGCACCTCACACAATAATGGTGGGATACTTCAGCATTCCATTCTCACCAGTGGACAGATCCTGGAAACAGAAACTAAACAGACACACATGGACACTAAAAGAAGTCATGATACAAATGGATTTGACAGGTATCTACAGAACATTTTATCCTAAAACAAAAAGATAAACCTTTTTTTCAGCACCTCATGGTACCTTCTCCAAAATTTACCATATAATCGGTCACAAAACAGGTCTCAACACATTCTAAAATTTTGAAATTGTCCCATGCATCCTATCAGACCATCAAGGTCTAAGGCTGATCTTCAATAACATAAATAATAGAAAGCCACCATTCACGTTGAAGCTGAAGAACATTCTGCTCAACGATACCTTGGTCAAAGAAGAAATAAAAAATGAAATTAAAGACTTTTTAGACTTTAATGAAAATGAAACCACAAAATACCCAAATTTATGGGACACAATGAAAGCAGTCCTAAGATGAAAACACAAAGCTCTGAGTGCTGCCAAAAAAAAAAAAAAAAAACTGGAGAGATAATACACTAGCAGTCTGACAGCACACCTAGAAGCTCTAGCACAGAAGGAAACAAATTCACCCAAGAGGAGTAGAAGGCAGGAAATAATCAAACTTATGGCTAAAATCAACCAAGTGGAAACAAAAGGAACTATTCAAAGAATCAACCAAACCAGGAGCTGGTTCTTGAGAAAAATCAACAAAATAGATAAACCCTTAGCCAGACTAACTAGAGGGCACCAGGACAGTATCCTAATTAANAAAATCAGAAATGAAAAAGGAGATATAACAACAGATCCTGAAGAAATCGAAAACATCATCAAATCCTACTATAAAGGGCTATATTCAACAATAATCGAAAACCTGGATTAAATGGACAACTTCCTAGACAGATACAAGGTACCAAAGTTAAATCAGGATCAGATTAACAATCTTAACAGTCCCATTTATCCTAATGAAATAGAAGCAGCCATTAATAGTCTCCCAACTAAAAAATGCCCAGGACCAGATGGGTTTAGTGCAGAGTTCTATCAGACCTTCCCATAATACCTAATTCCAACTCTCCTCAAACTATTCCACAAAATTGAAACAGAACTAACCAATTCATTCTACGAAGCCAAAATTACTCTGATACCTAAACCACACAAAGATCCAACAAAGAAAGGGAACTTCAAACCAATTTCCCTTATGAATATCGATGCAAAAATATTCAATAAAATCCTCACAAACACACATCAAGAACACATCAGAACGATCATCCATTATGGCCAAGTAGGCTTGAGCCCAGGGATGCAGGGATGGTTTAATATAAGGAAATCCATCAATGTAATCCACTATATAAACAAACTCAAAGAAAAAAGACCACATGATCTTCTCCTTACATGCTGAGAAAGCATTTGACAAAATCAAACACACCTTCATGATAAAAGTCATGGGAAGCTCAAGAATTCAAGGCCCATACTTAAACATAATGAAAGCAATCTAAGGCAAACCTGTAGCCAACATCAAAGTGTACGGAGAGAAGATGGAGACAATCCCACTAAAGTCAGTAAAGTCAGGGACTAGACAAGGCTGCCCACTTTCTCCCTACTTATTCAAAATAGTACTTGAATTCCTAGCCAGAGCAATTCAACAACAAAAGGAGAGCAAGTGGATACAAATTGGAAAGGAAGAAGTCAAAATATCACTATTTTCAGATTATATGATAGTATATATAAGTGACCCTAAAAAATTCCACCAGAGAACTCCTAAACCTGATAAACAGCTTCAGTGCAGTAGCTGGATAAAAAATTAACTCAAACATATCAATGGCCTTTCTCTACACAACGGATCAACAGGATGAGAAAGAAATTAGGGAAACAACACCCTTCACAATAGTCACAAAAAGTATTAAATACCTTGGTGTGACTCTAAGAAAGTCAAAATATGCATGACAAGAACATCAAGTCTCTGAAGAAAGAAAGTTTCTGAAGTAAGAAGATCTCAGAAGATGGTAAGATCTCCCATGCTCATGGATTGACAGGATTAATATAGTAAAAATGGCTATCCTGCCAAAAGCAATCTACAAATTCAATGCAATGACCATCAAAATTCCAAATCAATTTTTCCCTGAGTTAGAAAGGGAAATTTGCAAATTCATCTGGAATAACAAAAAACTAGGATAGCAAAAACTATTCTCAGTGATAAAAGAACCTCCGTTGGAATCACCATGCCTGACTTCAAGCTGTACTACAGAGCGATTGTGATAAAAATTGCATGTTATTGGTACAGTGATAGACAGGTAGATCAATGGAACAGAATTGAAGACCCAGAAATGAACCCACACATCTTGTTCTTTGACAAGGGAACTAAAACCATTCAGAGGAAAAGAGAAAAAGACAGCATTTTCAACAAATGGTGCTGGCACAACTGGCAGTTATTATGTAGAAGAAAGCGAATTGATCCATGCGTATCTCCTTGTACAAAGCTCAAGTATAAGTGGATCAAAAATCTCCACATAAAACCAGAGACACTCAAATTTATAGAGGAGAAACTGGGGAAAAGCCTCGAAGATATGGGCACAGGGGAAAAAATTCCATGCAGAACTGCAATGGCCTGTGCTGTAAGATCAAGAATCGACAAATGGGACCTCATAAAATTGCAAAGCTTCTGTGGGGCATAAAATACTGTCAATAAGACAGAAAGGCCACCATCAGATTGGGAAACAATTTTAGATTTTGCTGATAGGACCCTGATATAGCTGTCTCCTGTGAGGCTATGCCAGTGCCTGGCAAATATAGAAGTGGATGCTCACTGTCATCTATAGGATGGAACACAGGGCCACCAATGGAGGAGCTAGAGAAATTATCCAAGAAGCTGAAGGGGTTTACAACCCTATACGTGGAATAACAATATGAACTAACCAGTACCCCCTGAGCTTGTGTCTCTAGCTGCATATGTAGCAGAATATGGCCTAGTCAGCCGTCATTGGGAAGAAAGACCCCTTGGGCTTGCAAACTTTATATGCCCCATACAGGGGAACACCAGGGCCAAGAAATGGGAGTTAGTGGGTAGGTGGAGTAGGCTGCGGGGTGGGGTGGGGTGGGGTGGATAGGGGTCTTTTGGGATAGCATTTGAAATGTAAATGAAGAAAATATCTAATAAAATAATTTTTTAAAAAAACATGCTGTATCTGAAGTATGCTAAAAACCTGGAAGATTTTTAAACCCATGATAAAATAATGGTTGTAATCTGTTGATCAAAATAAATCAACAAAAAAGGAAATTAAAAAATTTCAACTAATGAGAAAATGTAATATTACAAATTAATGTAATTTGGAAGAAAGATCATTTACATTTATGACAGGGATGTCTCCTAATCTACTTAGAATTAATATTTAATATTTAGCTTACTTTCTTTTAGCATATGCATATTATTTCATTTTTGCACAGGATATTATAGTTTATGGTGTCTCCTATGGTAGTGTGTCTTACTGAGAAACTTAATTGTATTTAAAATAGCTTAAGTGGAAGCATACTTCTGAACATGTATGTAAGGACATTTAAGAGAAATAAGTGAGAGGAAAGATTCACTATGGACATGTTTAAAATGACCACATAAAGTGGTATCTTTCCCGTTTGATTCATGTCATATTGGTGATCTGTGCTACTCCTGCATGTACTCCCAACATGATTTGCCAATTCTGTGAAAAGGCAAACTAAAACAAATTTTTAATTTATTTTACTTTTTTTATGATTTTTTTTATCATATCAAACACTTTTAATTAATAACTAAAGAAACTTTACACCAGAATGAAATAATTGAAGGAACTATATGTCAAAATTTGGAGGAATAATATTTTGGCACTCTACCCATCTATTTCTGTATATCATGTTTTACCAGGTGCCATCTCAACTACTTTGCTTTGCCATACATATAATGATATATGTCATCCACATCCTACTGGGTGAAATAGTCTGTATTTTGAACTGGGATAAATCTTTCCTTGTTCATATTTTTCACCCTGCAAAATAATTGTTTATATTAAACACTTCAACCTAAAACTAAGCACACTGAACCTGATAGAAGGGAAAGTGGGAAATACCCTTGAGCACATTCCCACAGAAGATGACTTTCTGAACAGCACATATACAGTGTAGGAATTAAGATCAATGATTAATAATTGGTACCTCATAAACCTAAAAACTACTGTAAAGCAAGGTACACTGCCAACTGGAAAAAGAGGCAACCAAGAGAATGGAAAAGATTTTTACTAACTACACATCCTGTAGAATTCTAATACCCCAAATTTATAAAGAACTTAAAGCGTTAGATATAAAAAATAATCCAATTAAAATGGGGATCTGATTTAAGCAGAATTCTCAATGAAGAAATCTCACGTAGCCAACTATTTATTTATTTATTTTCTTTTTTATTGGATATTTCCTTTATTTACATTCCAGATGTTATCCCCTTTCCCAGACCCTCTCCCTGGAAGCCCCCTATACCATCTTCCCAACCCCCTGCTTCTATGAGGGTGTTGCCCCACCCACCCACCTGCTCCTGCCTCCCCTCCATCGAATTCCCCTATACTGGGGCATCAAGCCTTCACAGTACCAAGAGCCTCTCCTCCTATTGCTTTCTGACAAGCCCATCCTCTGCTACATATGTGGCTAGAACCATGGGTTCCTCCATGTATACTCCTTGGTTGGTGTTTTATACCCTGGGAGCTCTGAGGAGTCTGGTTGGTTGATATTGTTGTTCTTCCTATGGGGTTGCCAATATCTTCAGCTCCTTCAGTCCTTTCTCTAACTCTTCCATTGAGCAAACTGTGCTCAGTCCAATGGTTGGCTGAAAGCATTCACCTCTGTATTTGTCAGGCTCTGGCAGAGCCTCAGATTACTCATAAAGAAATGTTCAACATCCTTAGATATTATGAAATTTAAATCAAAGCTACTTTTAGATTCCATCATATGCATGTCAAAAATGCCAAAGAACAATAAAACAAATGACAGTTCATGTTCACAAAAACGTAGAGCAAGAGGAACACTTCCATTACTGGAAAAAGCAAAAATTTTTACAGTCACAGCTTAGGAAAAGTCATCTGTATAAATGTATTACATTTTGTTTACTTATTCTTCAGTTGAGAGATATCTACTTTTTTTTCAGTCACTGGTTATTATGAATAAAGCAGCAATGAACATAAACACCTGCCCTTATGGATGGCGATTCTTTGAGTATGTGCCTAAGAATGGTATGTAGTTGGGAATTCAGGTAGATCAATTCCTAATATTCTAAGGAAATGTCACAGAGAAAGATAAATCATTTGCAGGGCCTTCACAGGTCTGATATACAGCATCCAGTTCCGTGCTTTTATAGAATTCCTGAATGTGGAAACTAGTGGGCATCTAATTCTTGTTCCTTTTGGGGAATCTTTTATTTCTAGTGGTTCATTCTGTCCATCTTTCTTGTAATAGTTTTTGTATTCTTATATTCTATTTTGTTATATTTTTAAATCAATCAATCAATCAATATATCAGTCAGTCAGTGGAAACCTATCCAAAGTATCAATGATAAAGCAAGAAAAAATCAACAGCCAAAACAGATCCATAAAATGAATGAGGTGGAAACTAACAAAGAAATATGCCCAACTGAAATATTGCCTAGGTCAAGAAAGATGCATAGTATAATTCTACAAGAATTTAAAAAGATCTACAATCAATACTTCTTAAACTATTCAAATAAATAGAAACAGAAGGAGCACTTTCAAACTCCCAATAAGTCAGTGTTAATCTAATACACAAATAATGTGAAGAAACAACAAAAAATAAGAAATACATTCTTGATGAACATTGATGCAAAAAAAAAAAATACTTGCAGTTGAAATTCACACAAATGAAAAGATCATCTGTCATTGTCAGCTTAACCTTAGCTTGTACATACAGTTGGAAGGGGTGATATATTTGTCAATAATTCTAATAAACCATATTAGCAGGTATAACAACAAAAGGCACACGATCATTAGAATTGATTAGAAAAACCCTTTGTCATGTTCCAGCATTCCTTCATGGTAAAAGAATCAGAAAGAGTAGAACTAGTGTGTCTACCTAATAATCATATGTAATATATGTGATAGACTCACAGCTAAAATCATCATGAATCAAGGAACATTTAATACAAAAATATTTAAACCAAGAAAATGACAGTCACCTATTCCAATTCCTCATCAATATAATGGTCAAAGCAATAGCTAAATAATAACAATGGAAGGAAATTAAAGAAATGTAAATAGGAAAAGAAGTCAAATTATCCCTATTATCAGAGGATAATATATCTCTAGCTTTCAAATATCTAGCTTTCTATATGTCAAAAATTTACTCTGAGACACAGACAATAAAGTGACTCCCATTCATAATATTGTCATTTTAAATAAGATATCTCAAAAGGAATCTATCCCAGGAGGTAAAAGATGTCTATAATAAAACTTAATTTTTTTAATAAAAATTATTTTTTATTAACTTATTTTATTTATTTACATTCAAAATGTTCTCTTAAGAGATATTAAAAAATGATCTAGAAAATGGAAAGTCTGTTCTTGTGGATTATTACTTGTGAAAAATGACCATTTTACTAAATTTACCCATAGATTTTATACATTTCTCATTAAATTCTCACAATTTCACCACACAAAAATTAAAATGTTTATTGGAACTAAAAATTTTTCAGACATCCAAAGCCACTTCATACAAAATACAGCACAATACAGGAATTATCATTTTTTAATTTCTAGATTTATTTTACTGCTATATTAATTTTAAAATTCTATTAGATAGAAAAACACTAGATTTATAGGAAAAGTAATGGATTTTCCTATAATTTCAAAGATGAATATATAGAATTACAAAAATATGAACTTTGATAAACATTACTTGTAAAAAATAAAGCATCCTCTACAAATCATGCTGGAAAAATGCAAGGTTCACAGGAAGAAGGTTGAAATGATACATGTATCTACTATTTTGCATGAAAGCAAATTTCAAATGTATCAAAGAAAGCAATTTGAAACCTGGAATGTGTAAACTGATAGAATAATACATAAGCACTACCATCCAAAAGTTAGGACTCTATTTGCCCAAGAATTAGAACCAAAAATTGATAAGTGGTAATTCAGAATCCTAAAAACTCACTGGACAACTACGAAAAGATCAATCAAGAGATGAAGGAGCTCCACAAATCATTGAGTATCTTTCCCTAATATATACCTGGAAGAGCATTAACATTCTGAAAATATAAGGACATGAACAAGAAAATCAAGACAACACTAACCCAGTTAAAAATGGGAAATGATAACCTTAATATATCATACGAAATATATTTCTAAATAACAATATATTATCAAAATAAAAATATTTCAATATAATAACCAAAAAAAACCATGTTTTTTTAAAGAATACTCAGAGGTTAAGAGCACTGTCTGCTCTTCAGAAGAACTTGGTTTAATTCCCAGTGCCTACATGGCCACTATCAAACTTGTATAACTCTAGTTTCAGTAGTCCAGTAACCACTCTGGCCAACCTGGGTAATTTATAAATAAAATGTACAAGCATGCAGATAAAACATTCACTTTAATAATATAAAGTGAATAAAATTAGTTAAATAAATTAAAATCAATGCAATTTAAACAACATTGCTAAAACAAGGGTACAAAGTTATTCCTAAATATACTGCTAATATTGTCAAATAGAATAATGTTTTAAATGTGTTTATAATTAAGAGCAGCTTAAAATAAGATAGTTGTCATATTTATATTTTGTTTTGATCATCTTATAATTATGTAACTTAAAATATTTTCAGCCTATTTCCAAATGATACTAGAAATACTAATTCATAGTGGTTAAGATTTAATGAAGCTATTACCAATTAAAAGGTAATTCAAAATTGATATTTCCATTAGTCAACGATTTAATATTAGATAAATCTAAACAAGTTATTTTAGGTTTCTTAGCTATGTTTTCTTTTTTTTATATTCAATGTCAGCTTGTTAAAGAAAAATAATTCAGAAATTATTGGAAATAGTCATTACATTTTCATTTTTTCTGTTATACTACTACCAAGGAGATAGTATTCTAATATGATAACCAATAATTTCTGCCACCTCTAGATGTATGTCATACTTCATAATGTGGATTCTAGACTCTCTTTATGGAGAATACATGGAACAAATTGAAGTTTGCATATGTTGTGTCCAGGCCCTAAGGAAACAGGTTCCTCCCCTGTTGCTTGGAGCCTACATATCATGCATTAAAGAAATACATAACAAGCTACTAAGTAGGTAAAAGCAATTTTGACAAGGTGGTCAGCTGAATCTCAGAAGTGATATCAGTAGATCTAACTACATTTGGTAGTATTGCTGTCCACATATTTTTCGTGAAATAACAGCCAAGTGGAAAATAGTCACTTCTCCAAGTCATGATAAATCATTGGGTTTTGTTGATATTTCATGCTTTATTTTTAAATAATAAACAACAAACCAACTCACCAAAATGTCTGATGTGTTCAAAATAGTCCTTCAGATTCTCCTCTCACTGTAAATTTGAACATTAGCAAAAAGAGATGAATTCTGTTTAGTCTGGAATATTTTCAGTAAAGCGGTTACTCAAAACCAGATATAAGCTATCTGACCTCTTGAAAATCATTGACTTAATAGAGTTGTGATTTAATAATAAGCACAGCCGAGCAAATAGTGGTAGTCCAACAGTAATTCAAATTTAAGGAATTTGCAATTCCCTAAATGTTCCTGGAATGAAATGTGTGATAGAGAGGCAACTACGAACACTCGAGTACTAGAATTCCTTCCTGGCCTATTAAAATCTCATTTAAAATTCTTCCAGATCTAAATCATTCTGAGAATTACATTCACCATTCCAAGAAGCCAACTTCAAGCAATGCCTAGGCAATAGATCTCCAGGGCACGCTCTATCGGGGAGGGTGGAGGACTGTTTTGATTTTGTAATGGTTTAAAGTCATTTTAAAATATGAAATAATTTTATCTTTCAACTTTATACATTAAAAAAATTATACGGAATTAAGTTAGTTCTTTAGAGAATTAGCTTGTCAAGTCTAACCTTGGCCTGCTATAATTCAAGTGATGTTATCTTTTCTTAGTCTTGGTTTGGGAGGCAATTTTCTTCTTGAATATGGCAAATGTCATTCACAGAAGTCATTCTAAGTTTTAGTGTACAAGAAGTTATAATAAAAAATCCTCATCACAACATATTTTAACATATTTCCTATATACTGAACATCTTAATAATTAGTGATAGACTTCATAATTATGTTAATTTTGTGACATACTCTATTCATATGGCAGTCAAAATGTAATATAAATAAAGATAAAGGATTTGTCAAATTATTGTCATCTTTTCAAGATAAATATTTAATTCATAATAGCTTAAAATTATAATTTTCTTCTTTCTGTATCAAATCAGAAAACAAGCGGGGAATGTCTATCAATCTAATATTGTTAAAGAAGTAGTTCATTTTTATTCATGCAATAATTCATTTTTAAATTAAAACATGAAAAATAAGTCCCAGTGCTTCTTCTTCCTGGCATTTTGACATAGCATATTTCTGACTCTATTCAACCGATTTTTTAAAGCAACATCTCATAAATTAATGAGGAAATGTTAAAGATGCATTCCAGTGGCCCTAAGTAAATCAATAATGTACATTGTTTAATATCTATTTAATTACTTTTTAATGTCTTGAACCTAAAATATTCACCATATTCTTCTGTGTGTAAAAACTCTGTCTGTGTCCAATCAGTATTGTCAAAGAAGCAATGAGACTTTTAGGATATGAGCCTAATTGCAGAAGTGGTAATGGAGAGGCATGTATTTAAGGGTTCCTGTTCCTCTACTTCCTGATGACCTGTGATACTAACATGAACACTACAGGCCCAACAAACATCAAACAGCAATGCTGTTTTATATCTCCCCACCAGTAAGGAACCACACTCTGGAACTGTGAGGTATAGCACTTTTCTTTTTCTACATTTCTTTATTTGTTTAAGGAGTTTTGGTAACTGTGAACCAAAAGTGTCTAAGCAGTCTTACAGTACAGAAATAATAAAAATCTATGGATATATCCTTTTTGGAGATGTGATAAAATTAAAAGTAGAGAAATAGCATATTGAATATATGGAGGCTTTTTGTTAGCTTTTTGAACATTTTGATGCAAATTTATTTGACATTACTTCAAAAACATTATTATATTAGTTTATATTAAACATTGTAAAATAGCTACAAAGACATGGATATGAGCACACTCATAATTATTACAAAAAATTAGTTTTTCAAGGTGGACACATTTGGCTTTTTAGTGTGTTTAGAAATTATTTAAAATATCAAAATTAAAGTTTTCTTTACTAAATAATAAAGAGAAGTATCCTTGAGTTTAGACACGTTTAAAACAGCAAACTAAGACTCAAGAAAAGATATGTTTCTCCATATGCTCCAATTTTAAATATATAGTTCAAAAATAATATGAAAAAATTTGCAAAATCTAACTGAAAGATTAAAATTAGAGTTGAGGTTCTAATTTGAATAATTTTACTTCTGCAAATAATGTTTTAAAATGAAAGAAAGAGTATTAATGTTGTATCTATCTATGTTTAGTTAATAATTTATAAAGCCACTTTTGTTCAAGAGCTTCATGGAATATAAATGAAAGATAACTTGCATCTTGAAGATATTTTATGAATTATAACATCCTATTATAAGACATATTTTCATCAACTGACTTATATTTTCTAATGTATATTTGCATTATCATTCTATTGTTTTGATTTTTACATGCAATTTTTATAAATGCTTTTTATAGTATTTGATAAATTCAAAATGTTACCCAAAAATGTTTAACAAGATAAAAACAGCCAATACAATTATGATTGAAATATATTGGGTAGATTTTTAATTTTTTAATGGTACTATGAAACTTATTCATTTATTTAAGAGCACCTCGAAATAAATTCAACAGTAAATATTTTAAATAGTTTATTATTTATAAACAGAAGTTATTATCAATTACAATGTATGTCTAATTGATGAATATGTACAATAATTACTATACCAAAAAATCCAAAATTGTAAAACTCTGGAATTCATATACTATATGATATATAATACAAGCTTACCAATAATATTTGCTATTTTGTATAGTAATTAGAAAGTTAAGTTTGCAGAATAAATATTTAAAAATAAAAATATCATGAAAAGTAGAAATGAAGAGAAATTGAATTAAAGAGTATTTGAAAACTTAAATATTGCTATAGAAGAGAGACTCACATTTCTAGGAGTGGAAAAGTAGAGCCTATAAGAAGGAAATCAAAGCCGTGTGTGGTGGCACAAGCCTTTAATCTCAGCACTTAGGAGGCAGAGGCAGGCAGATTTCTGAGTTCGAGGGCAACCTGGTCTACAAAGTGAGTTCCAGGACAGCCAGGGCTACACAGAGAAACCTTTTCTCGGAAAAAAAAAAAAAAGAAAGAAAGAAAGAAAGAAAGAAAGAAAGAAAGAAAGAAAGAAAGAAAGAAAGAAAAAATAAGAAGGAAAAAAGTTATTAAAACTAGTTGATAGGTATGAGAAATATAGGAACAATTATTAAGGCACATCTAAGCCAGAAAAACAAGATTCTTCATGACTGAAATTAGCTTGGAAGTTTTTATTATTTATTAGAGATCAATACTATGAAAAGACTTATAGTAAGACTTTTATATCACTTACTTTCTTTTCATTTCCTTTTTTTGCTTGTGAAAGGTATTGGAATTATTGAAATTATTGACATTATTAGGTGTTTTATGGTGTATTGCATTGAAACAAAGTTTGATTGTAAATTAGAGAGGCTTTAAAACATCTCAGAAATAAGAATTTTCAGAGACAAGAAAGTGGTCTCAGTAGTTAAGTGTCTGTCACTCTTTAAGGTAACCTACATTCAGTTTTAGCCTTTATATCATAGTGCAGCTTAAATGTCTATACCCCCAGTTTTAGAGGACCTCATACCCCAGGCCTAAGCTGATACCTTCTGTCAAGTTCACATCCCCACATGCAGATACAGAGACCACTGCACATAACTCAAAATGATAAAATCAAATTTTTGAAAGTCACATTATGATCCTTTTCATAATTAATATAGCAAGAGGAATACTTAAATGTTGTTGATACCCTATAAAACAGACTTATGGAAAAACTTCCAACACCTCTGTTGTCAACCTACAATCTTAAAGAGAAACAGAACTGTGGGCATTTTATAATACAATTAATTTCTGTAACCTGAAAGACAACTGCTACAGTTTTATTCACAACTCTCTAATTGAGAGACAATCAATCAGGCAAAATTGTCAGCAAATGCATTTTTTTTCTATAGGCCAGAAATAAACTTTGGGATATTTGGTGAACAACCGTGTGGATAACCATAATGGGTAGGCTTTGACCTTTTACAAAGTATTTTAATCAGGGTTTTCAATCACTTCAACCCCCTTTTAGTCCACTGTCCAAAGGTAGGTGAGAAAAGATCATAAATAGTACAAGGAGATGTGGGACTGTTTGAGCGTAGTTCTCTGGGATAATTCCAATCTCTGTCCGAATACTAGCAGTCCAATTCAGTGTCTCAGGATACCAAACATAAATCAGCAGCAATTGCATGATTTAGCAGAAACAGCCAGGCCTCCATCAAATCAGCAGGAGTCAGCAATAGTGACCAGAGCCAATCAGGAGAAATTTTCTGCTGTGACTCTTTCAAAGGAGTGAAAATCAGCAAAGAGATGTGACCAACTGTTCCTGACTCAGCAAAACACCATGTGAGTCTGCCTCACATGACACAAACAGAAACTTCCACTGCACTAATGGTTTAATGCAGTATTGCCACACTCCAGTAGTGACTTGCGTGAAGGCCTTAAAATCTGGATGCAGTCCCGAGGCAAAAAGTTCAGGGGAACTTAGTTTCCTGGAACCTTGGCATTCCCACAACAAGAATGCCCCAGATTTGTCCCTGTGATAGTGTGGAGGGTCTTGCATGCTTTCTTACAGTATTTTACTGGATAAGAGTTAGAAATCTCAGGGCAAGCTTAGCAAAGTATACTTAGAATCTTCATTACAGTCAGGTATGGCAGACTACATTGCATATTAGAAGAAAGTTGGTGAGTTCTTCTGACAAATGGAGATTCCCTACAGATACTTAAAAGAGCAGCCAAGTTACTCCCATATGCAAGAATTTACCATGGCCTAGGAAAAGGGAGGGTTGTGGTTTAAGGATGGACTACAATATTGAATCATTCATAAAAAAGGTCTGCTAGAGCAGAACCCCCTGGTGCAAGCTTTCACAAGGCTCAAAGGAATAGCAAAAATTGTGACTAACTAGGGTGTGAAATCCTCTCCTGGCATTAGCAGACTCTAGGCAAGGCTGTTCTTATTCTCAACTGTAAACATTGCCTGGTTCCTGCAAGAATTACTTACTTAAACAGAAGTCAAAATAAGTATATCAGTTCCTTTTTTTTTTTTTTTTTTTTGTAAAACACAGGATTCTTGTAATTATGTCAGTAAATGTAATGTTTTTTCAAAAAAACCTATCAGTGTTGAAGGGAGAATGGTAGCTATAATATTTGATGGTTTTAATGCCCACCTGATATTGGTATGTGTTTTATATTCTAAGATAATTTAAAATGCTACTATGTAAATAGCATGTGACTAAAATATTAGCCTATTCTATTGATAAATGCAAGACAGTTAAGTGTAAGGATATCCTTTGGAATGTCCCAATGACTTATGTAAAGTAGGTCATGGAAATGAAATTGTCAAGATTCCAACTATAACAATCACAAACTTTCAAGTAGGAAAATTAAGTCAAGTAAAAATAAGTCTAGAATAATATTCATGTGCTGAATGTTACAATTGAATTAAGCAATCTTACAGATAAAATTAAATTTAATATTATTCTGGTTCCATATCAGTAAATTTATGAAATTTATTGTTATAAGCTATAATTTTGGAGAAGAGAACTCAATACTAAATTTAATTTACAGCCAATGCCAAATATTGTCTTAAAGAAATGTTCAAAATAAATCTAGCTATCTCATTAGCTGAACTATTCTACAATTGTCTGCAAGCTTATAGTTTGTTTTTTTTTTTTTAATCACCTCCACTGGAAGGTATTTTTAAGTAAAATAATTGAACTCTCGGTAATTGCACTTCTTCTCAAATTTATACTTATCTCTTTGTTTGAAATCTTCCCTGAATACAGTTCTTTACCCACAGATTGCCTACAGAGATGCCCTTCTTTATGAATTTTTGGACATAATGGGTCCCCTTGTGCTTCATCTCATCTCATGGTTTCCCAGGTTGCCTAGACTACCTGTTTCTGCCTTTCCTTTAAAACAGAAGTTCTTGACAGTCATTGTCAGTTCTCTCATTTGAATCACCTGTTCCTACTTCTTTTCCTTTTCAGAAGAACAACCTATTAAAGAGGTTGTACTCAGGGACACATGCTGAATGTTGTTTGAAAATCATTATTGACTGACATGTCTTGCCTGGGGCAAATACTCAATCTATTTTTGAACTCTTGCTCCATCCCTACATGCATACTAAACCCATCTCCATTCAGCCTAAGTTAAAGTGTAATACTTGCATATTTAAGTGTTTGCATGAAGCATAGTCAATTTTTTTCATGGAAAGAAATATTTATTTCAATAAAATAATCTGAAGATAATTTCTAGTTTTGTATTTTCTAAATTACTTAGATCCTCCAAAAGGCAACAGGAATCTATATTCAGGAGAAATTCTAAATTCAATGCAGTTTCACCACAATCCATACCTACAGTCTGTTTCATGTAGAACATTTCTACCTCAAAATGATGCAGTTTCTTATCTAGAACCTCAAAGAAAACAAGGTGCATCAAATTTAGGTCATCTTTTCAGTTTATAGCAAATTAAACCAAATCAAACTGGTCACAGACTGAATCAATACAATTTTTTCTTATATTAGAAAACACTTTAGGGCCGGGCGTGGTGGTGCACACCTTTAATCCCAGCACTCGGGGGGACAGAGGCAGGCAGGTGGATTTTTGAGTTTGAGGCCAGCCTGGTTTACAGAGTGAGTTCCAGGACAGCCAGAGCTACACAGAGAAACCCTGTCTGGAAAAAACAAAACAAAAACAAAAAAAAAAAAAAGAAAAAAAAGAAAACACTTTAGGAAAGCAAGTGGTCTAGTTGTGTGTATTCTGGTGCTTTTCAATCACAGTGCTGTTGGTGTTTGGTATGAACAGATTAATGCTTTTCTGAGGAAGATATTTGCATCATAAGATGTTTAATCTTTGGAATAGTTTAAATAAAGATCACCTTCTCATTGATCAACAACAACAGCCTTCATTTAAAATACTTTCCAGATCATTAAGAAATGAGTAGTAGTTTAATTGATTGATTTTGACTAAAATATATTTCTTTGAAGAAAATGGATTATTGTTGGTGTACAATATGTATCAAAATATATGGAAAGGAGGCATGTATATGGATTTCTTTTTGTGTATGATATCTAGAACTGAACTTAGAAAATAAAATGTAAGATATTTTGAAGTTACAAAATCAATTACAATCTTATAAGTATAAAACTTTTAAGATATATTGTCTATTAGTTTCTATTTTTTTCAGGATAGGTTTCTGCTAATTTAATAAAATATGGAAGTTGACTTTAATAAAGAAAATTATTTCTTTGGCTAAGGTTTTTGTAGTGTCAATTCCTGGCTGCTTTGTCCCTGTTACCAAGATGAGTCAAGAGATTTAAGACAGAAAGACCAGTCAGGATAGCAGCTATTTACTTTATTCAGCTAAGAAACAAGCAGAAAGCAAGAGAAAAGTCAGAGACCAATACATCCTTAATAGACACATTTAAAGCTGGCAAAGTGGTATACATCTTTAATCCCAGCATTTTGGAGTCAGAGTCAGGAAGGTCTCTGTGAGTTTGAAGTCAGCCTGGTATAGACAGTTTAACAACTACTGTCAGAGCTGGAGAGTAGGAGTAGCTCTCTCCCCCTCTCCCTCCCCCTGTACACCCCCTCCCCTCTCCCTTCTGCTCTCCCTCTCCTTCTTTCTCTGTCTCTCTCTCCTCCCCAGCCTCTCTCTCTGATGGTGGGGCACATTTCAATGCCATAAACAATACCCTGCCCTGACTTGACACCAAATGCAAACTCAAGGCCAAGGAGGAACAGATTGCCTACCTCTGGCTTGTCTCAGAGCCCCAAGCCTTGGAAATCTGCATGCCATTGACAAAGTTGACCAAGCAGTACTTCCTGCCATGCTGTACTTTTTTAATAGCAGGTGTGCTTGGATGTATTATCTCTTCAGTTGTTCTTCTACACTGCAGAAAATTTTAATCCAGCAACATTCTACTCTGCCACAGTATCACAGTATCACATCCAAGACCTAGTTCTCTGTGATCCTGCTGTAATACATCCTATCCTGTATGTGTAAAGTACATATCTTTAATACTAAACCATGAGGTCTGATCAAAGGTTTGACAGAATGAATCAGTGATAGGAAACATGCATGACTCATCACTACTTAAGATCAATGCAAGGAGAGAGGAGGAGTTGAATTCAGTTGTATTTCATGCAGTTTCCTAAAGTTCCATTCAATTTGTACGGTCAGTGAAGTCAGTTTTACTCAGTTCCTGGAGTTCAGAGGCAGTTTTTTTTTTTTTTTCAAGCAAAACAATTCAGTCAAGAGCAGAGAGCAGCCAATTTGAATCAGTCAGCTTGGAGAGGCAATGAACCAGAACAGCTGAATTGAGTCAGTGAGCTAGAGTTCAGAAATGTCTAGAAAGGGTGAGTTTATTCAGCAGTGAGTCCCAAGAGTCTGAAGCACTTTGGTCCTGTGTTGGTAGATGGAGGCTGGCACCTGAAGCCTTGAAGGTTCAGGCTTGCAGAAGATTAGATTGACTGGAAGCAAGAAGCTTTCAGAGCTAGGCCTAGAAACAGAACCTTCAGCTTCAGCTCAAGCCATGTATTTGCACAGTTTGGTTATGGTTTTTATTTCTTCCATTGGCTCACGGAACACTCACTTCATATTCCCAGTCCTCAAGGATGCCTTCTTTTGGCTTTCAATAACAAAATCTATTTGACTTCCAATGACAAAGTATATTTGCCTTTACTTGAACTGATTCAAACTCCCACCTTTTTACTCAACTCACCCATACCATCCTGTAGCCAACATCTATTTGGGAGGTTTTGGCCTCTGATTTCCTCTTTCTCTTCCTGAATCTAAGTTTATAAAATGCATAGATGATGGTTTCTTCTGTAGTCTGCTCCTACAAATTAGCCAAGCTGATGCCTCTATTTACCAACCTTTCTGTCTGGCCAGGGATATGAGATCTAACATTTTACAGTCTAGCTGTACATCCCTCAGTTTACTTCTCTTAGATTAGCTATTAGTCCAACTCACAATGTCACTATCCTAGGTAGAAAATGCTTAATCCAGTCATGCACAGTCTACACAACCAAGGGTGAAATTCTCTTCTTCCCAGGGAAGTCTGACTTCTTGCATTTTTCTTCGACCCCAAGTTTCTCTCTTTTTGTTCATCCTTTATGTCAGGAAATTCACTACCACTCACTTAGAGGTAATCCCCAAAAAATGTTTCAAATTGAGGCCAAGCAATACTTACTGTTGTACTGTACTTTTTTTTTCTTCCTGAGTCAGGGTTTCTCTGTATAGCCCTGGCTGTCATGGAACTCACTTTGTAGACCAGGCTGGCCTCGAACTCAGATATCCACCTGCCTCTGCCTCCCGAGTGCTGGGATTAAAGGCATGAGCCACCAAGCCTGGTTTGCACTGTACTTTTTCACTTGCTTATTCTATAGGCTCCACTAGCTTACTGAACAAGCTCCAAGAAAACTCTATAAAAGTCTGCCCTCCACCACACCTTCAGCTATTTCTCTTTCTGCTCAGAGGCAGCTGCCATTCTGGTTTTCTCCACAAGAAATATCTTGTGTGAAGTTTGTATGGTGTGACTTTGTAGTCTTCATTAGTTCTAGACTGCCAAGATGCTTTTTCTTCAGGAAGAACCCTTGTGCTGTGACTTAGCTAAACTTCGTAAGTGCCTATGGGGTATGAGCTATACTGGGACACTATCTCTAATCTTGATTACACTCAAAACTGATTTACCTTCGTGCTTACTGATTGCTTGATATTTCTCTACCAGTGGTAATTCAAGTAAGTTTTCCCTTTGGTCAGATTAATGTTTCCCAGAGATGAAGGACATGACTACTGAGCATCCATCACTGCCCCCCAACCCCTGTACTCTTAGAGTCAGAGGTACCTCCAACTATGATCTTGGTTATTAGGTTCCTTTTCTGCTATGCCTTTCCCCTTTTAACCTCCCTATTTGAGCTGCCTATAATCACATGGCTTCTCTTTACCCAGTGTCTTTTATGACATATTGCACCCTTGTTCCCCTTCCCTTTTCCAAAGAGAAGACTTCATTCCTCATCTCAATTTTCCATTGCCTTCTGGAAAACATTTAGGACTTATTGAAACCATGGCATTTTCTTGTACAGTTAGCTTTGACCCATGGTAAGTGTAGTAATGACCTACTAAAAGCTTGTTCCTTGTTCAGCCTTCCCTGAGTCCTTGGTATACCCTCAAAGCAGGCTGCTATGACCATTTCTAACACTCTGCCATCCATGGAAATGGTGAAATCTATACCCTCTCCCTTATTTGTATGCCTCTTAGAATCCCTGTACTTTCTCTTCCTGGAACTCAATTTGTTTGTTTGTTTGTTTTTCAATAAAATCTGGCCTTAAAATTCCCCACATAACCAATCTAAATGGACAACTAATGGTATCCTAGGTCCTAGTATTGTTTTGGACCTTTACAACTACTGTGAAAAATAAGGGAAATTGAGAGATTTCTACATTCAAGCTGTCTGTTATCTTTGCTGCAGGTGATGGTTCTCTTGTGGTCATCCACCTCCTTTAATTCACTATGTGAATGTTCTGTCTTTTGAAAGTTACTGTTGATGGACCTATATGTGTGTTGCAGAGCAGATATAGGAGAGAAAGTGAGAGAGAAAAGGAGTAGGGTAGCTGTAGTGTGCATATTCTCCTCACCGGCTTGTGCATCTTCAGCTCCTCTCTGAAGAACTGTCTATTACTGAGGCTCAGAAATTTTATTTCTAATCATTTTTATTCTAAACTTAAAATTTCAGTTTTGTAGGGATTCAGGTATATTTTAGCTATGGGTAATTTTCTTAAAATTTTTATTAGCTATTTTTTTATGTACATTTCAAATTTTATCCCCTTCCCAGTTTCCCCTCCAAAACACCCCATCCCAAACCCCCTTCCCCTACCTTCATGAGGGTACTTCCCTGCCAGCCCACCCACTCTTGCCCCACTGCCCTAGCATTCCTCTACACTGGGTCAACAATCCTTCACAGGACTAAGAGCTTCCCCTCCCACTGGTGCCAGACAAGGCCATCCTCTGCTACTTATGCAGCTGGCTCCCAACATGGATATTCTTTGGTTGGTGGTTTAGTCCCTGGAAGCTCTGGGATATCTGGTTGGCTGATATTGTTGTCCTTCCTAAGGGTTGCAAACCCCTTCAGTTCCTTCAGTCCTTCCTTTAACTCCTCCATTGGGGTCTCTATACTCAGTCTGATGGTTGACTGCAAGCATTCGCATCTATATCAGTAAGGCTCTGGCTGAGCTTCTCAGGAGACATCCATATCAGGCTCCTTCCAGCAAGCACTTCTTGGCATCAGCAATAGTGTCTGGGTTTGGTGGCTTCATATGGGGTAGATCCCCAGATGGGACAGTCTCTGGATACTCTTTCCTTCCATCTCTGTTCCACGATTTGTCCCTGTATTTCCTTGACACAGGAGCAATTCTGAGAATTCGAGAAGGGTGGGTGGCCCTATTCCTCAAACGTGGACATTGTCTGACCTCTGGGTATGATTTCTCCAGGTTGTCTCCCCCCTTTGTTGAGTATTTCAGCTAATTTCATCCCTGTAGGTAAGCAAGAGGCTATGAATAATATTAAATTGCTGTGTTATGCTGATTCTCTTCAATGAAAAGGTAGCTCTGGAGTTCAGTTGTGACTCGTCCTGCTGTATTCCCAAGCCTGTTATGTAAAGATTTCTCCCAAGTCTCTGTCTCATATTAGGCAGGTTACCTAACTGGTCACATGTTGAAAAACAAAACAGGACAAAATGGTAGACTATCTCCAGTGAGAATTATTGCTACTCACTTCATATTTTTTTAACTTTCTAAATTTTGGCTGTTATGAATATTCGTTTAAGGTTTATAATACTGTTATATAAACTTGCTAAACATCAAAAATTGTAAGTATAGTAAATAATATGGTTAAAATCTGTAAAACCTGTCAAAAAGTGATTAACTTAAAACTTGTAATACAGGGTGACTAATAGTTTAAAACACACACACACACACACACACATATATATATATATATATATATATATATATATATATATATGGAACCATGTGCTATGACACCATTTTGGGATATAAGCAATATGTGGGTTACTGCCATCTTATTAGGATTGAGGATGTTACATGGCTGACAGCCATTGTTGCTAGGGTTGAAATGGGTGAATGCTATGTGACTTCAAGTCCATTTTGATTAATGGTGACTGCATGGTAAACTAATCAAGGGAGTAACAATAGGTCTCCATGTTATTTTGGATTAGGATGGATTTTGTGTAGTTATCTTTATCTTGAGAATAAAAAATAGCAGATGAAGAAAGATTATAAAATACAAGGCTTACAATTAAAAAAGTTTGTGAAATCAGCATCTTTTGCTGCTAATTTATCCACTTTCATTAAAGAGTTCCAACATATTACCCAATCTTATAACCTCAGCTTCATCTTCCATGACATTTACATGATCCTCACTAATAACCTTCTTTCTAAGGAGTAAAGATGAGTCTGTGCCAGACTAGGGCACATAACTAAATATAGCAAATTAAGACTGTCCACATGGGGCTGGTGAGATGGCTCAGTGGGTAAGAGCACCCGACTGCTCTTCCAAAGGTCTGGAGTTCAAATCCCAGCAACCACATGGTGGCTAATAACCATCCGTAACAAGATCTGACGCCCTCTTCTGGAATGTCTGAAGACAGCTACAGTGTGCTTACATATAATAAATAAATAAATAAATCTAAAAAGACTGTCCACATATTTGGGGGTGAGTTGGGTCCCATCTGTACACTGATTGGAACTTTAATACCTCTGGGTACATTTTAACTAGAGATCAATTTACAACTTGCTTCCTAGCTATTCTCCATGGGCTACCCTTAAGAGAGGTAAATTATAAAAAAGTATCCAAGAGGTCATCCAGCACAAACATGAAAACCTGTTTTAGTTCATAGGACACCTTATAAAGGCCCTCATACAATGTCAATCTTTATTCAGAGATCCCAGGATAAAACAACTTCTCATGACTTATATAGTGGTATAGGTATGACCCCCATAGAGTCACGTGTTTGGATGCTTGTGCCATAAGGAGTGACACTATTATGATGTCTGGCCTTCTATGAGTAGTAGGTGGGGTTTTGTTGGAGAAAGTATGTCAATGAGGAGGTGGGTTTTGAGGTCTTATACATAAGCTTAAGCTATACCAAGTGTTATCATCTCCTCCTGGCTGCCTTCATATCAAGATCTAGAACTCTCCACTCCTCCAGCCGCACGTCTGCCTGGATGCAGCCATACTTCCTGAATGAAGATAATTGACTAAACCTCTTAAACTATAAGCCCACCCCAATTAAATGCTGTCCTTTAAAAGAGTTGCCTTGGTAATCAATGGTGTATCTTCACAGCAAGGGAAACTCTAACAAAGACAACTTAATTTTTCCAGAGTTTCCCTTACTCTACAGGGAAGTGTCTTAGCACTGACACTTAAGTGTACTATTAGAGAAATGTAAAATCCCCCAAAGAAAACGACCTTACGATCAAAGCTAAAGCCTTTCAGCAGGAAAGCAATTTCCCAGGCTTCATTACCTTCTAAAGCCCAAGAACCTCTCAATCACTTTTTCAAATGCATTTTAGAGTGTCACTGAGCCCAGGTCTTTATAAACCATCACAAACCATCCAAATCATGTTGAAGATTCCATCAATAAGACCTTGGACTATTGACTTCCCAAATGCATCCCATGACCTGCATATATCAGGCCCAAATTATCTTCTAGCTGGCTTTTTAAGCCTGGTCACAGACAAATAAGGGGGTCAGGGTTCCTTGGCCCAATCATACGCATCCATCAAAGGGACCATCAAGTAGCACTTGTGATATCAGAGCAACACATCTCCTGCCTTCTGGACACCTGGGTCACCTATTAAGTTCTGATAGATTTTTGAAGATCTATCTCCCCTTTATATTTTCTTATTGTCCAGTTAGGAGACAAACACCATGACCTCGTCAGTTATATCTTTAGAGGTGTTCCCATTAATCAGTCCTACATAGTGGTACCAGTCTGTCCTAGTCCCTTTCTTATAAAGGCCCTATCACTAAACTGAGAGCTTTTTAGCAAGCTTACCTTAGCCACCCTTAGTTACTTGACTCTAGGATCAACAGCTATTCCTCTCCTCCGCCTTCTCCAAGATATATGATTTGATTGGCTTAGGGCCTTTTCCAGGCAACTAGAGGATATAAGAAGTTGGCGAAGGAGAAGTGGGTGACACAGTGGTCTGGGGAATCTTAGAGTTATGACTGACTAGTAAGCAGGTAGCATCTTTATTTACACAGATTCCACAGAACAAAGAGAAAGTATCTAAGAATGACTGTCCAAGATGTAATGTAAGAGGAACTTTTATTCAACAGAAATAATCATTGTCTAGGAGACTTACTGCTGGATAAACTCACCTTTTCTAATTCTTTCTACAGGTGCTCTGGCTCAAAACTCCTCTCCAAGCTGACTGAATTACTCTGCTTGCCCTCAAACTTTCTCTGGGAATCTGTTCTAATCTTCTGTTTCCTTCTCAATATCTGGCTTTTCCTGTCTTCACCAGCAACTGGTCTCTGTAAAACTAACTCTCTCTCTCTCTCTCTCTCTCTCTCTCTCTCTCTCTCTCTCTCTCTCTCTGTGTGTGTGTGTGTGTGTGTGTGTGTGCACGCGCACATGCTGATTTCTTAGGTCACCTCCTTTTTCTGTCTGTTCTCTTGAGAGTTGGGAAAAACCTATTTCTGGCTCATTCTGACAAATCTTTTTCTCATTCATCACTTTGTCTGTCCTTCAATTAGACATTACTTTTAAACCAGGATGCTTCCTTCTACAAACCAGCTTTACCTTTGTTGGTTGGGATTAACAGTGTGTAGTAAGGGCATGTCTATATTTCAGCCAAATTACGCAGACCTAGAAGGACTTCTGATGTAATGCCTTGACAGAGAATCCAAGCTACTAGATTGAAATTCCTCTACAGCCAGATAAAGTTATTTCACTAAAAGCAAAAGGGATAGTAAAATTAGGTCTTTCTGAAGATGTCAGACATAAATCTTTTCAGGAAAATACATAAAATTAATTATCATGCAGAAAGTCTTAAAGAATGGAACATGTAGAAAACAAACTCCTAAAAGTTAAAGACAGTATGACTACAATCACAATACTGGTCTCAGCTTTACGATCTATGTCAAAAAGCTGTGCTAGCATCGTGAATATGCTGTTTCTGGTGGATATGAGTGTGCCACCTTTCCTTTATAGGCCTCATAGGTGGATCTCTGAAGAGGAGATTCTCAAAACTGCTTTATAATAAAACATCATTCCCTGCTAGTCATCCAATTTCAAAACATCTCCCAAATTCAGTATGCAGTCTCTCCAAGTCTCAGGGTACTTGAATATGTTGTCTCTGATCATGTGCTGGAAAATTCCTTTCAGTTTTAATTTGGTTTAGGGGAATGATTTTTGTTTGTTTATTTGTTTGTTGTTTATTTGTTTGATTTGAGAAAGAAATTAAAGTGGCATGTGTGGGGAGGGGTAAAAGATATAAAAGAACTAGGAGGAGGGAAACCATCAAATATATTTAAATTTAAAATTTTATTAACTAATAAAATAACAATAAAAATGAAAAGAAGTCCAAATTAATGTAAAATCTCCTATGTGTAATATTCAGGAATTTTGTATAAGATTTTGGCTCTGGACTGTTTTTGCCATTCTAAATATTCTCAGATTTATATGTCTGTTTTAATTTTTTATATATTATTTTAATTTCTTAACATCATAATGTAAGTACAAGATTTCTCCCTTCATTATTCCACTGAGTATATCAAAATATTTGCTTGCTCTATTTTATTTTTTAAAATCCTGAACACTATGAAAACAAAAAGGTATCCATTTAAAATTGTTATAAAACATTATTTATAATTTTAATTATTACTTGTGGTGAATAGCATTCAAAAGAATGCTAAATTAGGGACAATAATGATATATGTGATCTTATAAAGTAAGTCTAAAAGTCAGTTATCTCAAAGATGCAGGTTATCATCTCTTCAAGGCATGTATAATTGAACATAACTGTACACTTTCCAACAGGATGTTGGAATAAGCAAAAAATTAAGACTTTGTTTTACATGCCCTTTTAAGAGCATAAGACTTTCAGAAAGCATCCAGTAACATTTACTTTATATCAGTTTGATGAAATGTTTGACATATGATCTTGCTGTTCTACTTCGTGAGAAGGATGAATCTGTTATAGGTAGCAGTATCTTTCTAGGTAAGAGATATTTTCTTCTATAATCTCAGAAGACTCTCCCTCCACTGAAGGTTATAAATATTTTCTGTTCTTCATTAGTAAAAAGACACAGTGATATCAATTTTCATATTTTCCTTATGACAACTCCACATAATGAAGCCTATGTTTTGACCTTTCATGTTGAGTGCTACCCAATTTTCAACCTTGTAGCTTTTCTTTTCAAGTTGTCCTTGTACTACAATATGTCACCAAACAATTCTCCCAAATAAAGTAGAACAAATTTTCTCTATATTTCTTCATATGTCATAGTATTCTGGAGAGTAGGAAAAATGTCTTGACATTTACAACCATTAAATTTTTCAATGTGCTTTTAAATTATGGGAAGAAGGAAAGAGTATTTTTCTCTGTTAACATGCTGTTATCAATTGATGAGATAGGACACATATTAATGCATTGATTTAACTACTGAATTGTCAATGGACAGAAATAGTTTCACAATTACATTTGATCTCTGTCCCTGAAAACTAACTACATATGAAGCCTGTTGAAATATAATTGCTTATCGTTTGGCCCTGATGGAAATCTGTGTGTATTCTGAATTATTCATTGTAGAACTGTCTCCGGTGCAGCCATTTTCTGCAGACTACTCCTTAGTCATGTGTTTTCTGATACCATTAAAATGTTGTTGCCAAAAAGTAAAATATCATGCTGGTGGAAACAATTCACAAAATAAAAACAAAAATCATAATAAATGATTATGTTTTGGAGAAATGGCAGCATGTTGCAGCATCAAATTATATCATCTGTACTATTCATTCATTCTCAATAAGATGATTGAATATTTATGGTATCTAAAATGAATTCGTATTTAGTGATATCTTCACAGTTGTTTACTTCTGCAAATAATGCTACACATAACTGTACAAATTATTCATCATCAAGACAATGTGTATGCACGTTTAATACAAACTTGCCATCAAAATGTGTTTTTGCAAAGAAAAGTCATAAGTTCTAAGGTGGTTTTTACTTTAATCTGAGCAAACAACTTTAACAGGATTCATGTTGGAATGTTCTTTTGCAAAACACTAAAGATGTTTCAATACCTAAAAAGACTGGAGTGAGCTTGTCATTTAACATTGATGAGTTAGAAAAAAGAATTATAGGAGCTGAAGGGGTTTGCAACCCATAGGAAAAACAACAATATCAACCAACCAGACTCACCAGAGCTCCCAGGGTATATACCACCAACCAAATGGCTCCAGCTGAATATGTAGTAGAGGTTTAAAATATAAATAAAGAAAATATCTAATGAAACAAAAAGAATGATGACTATTCTTTCAGAAGAGTTCAATTTACAGAATCATACCTGGTGTTTCACAACCACCCATAATTCCAAATATACAGGTTCAAAACCTGTTTAGATTAACACAGCCATGCATATGTGTGTACCATACTGTCACAAAATACACAGATACACATAGATAAAAATGACTACAATAAACTAAAAAGATATACTAGTGAATACAAGAAAGTTTTAGCATATATTAATGTAAAGATAATTGTGTCCTTCCCATATCATTTTATTTTATAAAAGGGAGATGTCCAAGCATCATCAATACTTGTTTTTCATATTGCAAAGGTTGTTTGTCTTTTTACTTCTATCACATATCCTTGTAAGCAATATCCCATTGTTGTCTATATTTTTCTCATAAATCTAAGGAAACCCAAATATTTTTAAAATAAATGTGGCTGTCTATCAGGTAACAAAACTAGTGAAATGACAGACCAAAGTTTTTCTAGACATTCCCAGTCTCTATGTGAAATGGAATCACAAAACCTCTGCTTTTCATTAATGCGATGTTGGAATATGGTTGCCAGATAAAATACACAGCAAATATATATTCATGGTCTATAAATGAGAAGCATATGGAGAAACATAATGAATAAAATGTGGTGAAATGTATTAGAAATGCAAATCCACCAGTAGATACATGAAAATACAGTTTTCATCAAAAAGTTACATAATTTTATTTTTAGAAATAAAATGGTTCATGGAATTCTCAGTCTTGTTTCCTCATTAGAATATTTTTGGGTGCTTTTAAAATTTTATTTGTATTCACATGTAGTGTTTGATGTGTGTGTGTGTGTGTGTGTGTGTGTGTGTGTGTGTGTGTGTGTGTAGTTTTCACATTTTGACCCAGTGACAATAAAGGAAGTTACAAATTTAGAAAGGAAGGGACATTTACAATACCTTAAAAATGCAGAGTGAATATTCACTTCTACTTATAAAATAAACTTTAAAATGAATATAAGTGAGTGATACTGACAATGAAAATATAGCTAGTGTCTCCCCCAACCCACCATATTTGACACTAATGAACTTAAAATAATAATGCATTTATTGTGGCTTGATCCTGTAGAGGTTTCAGTCCACAGACTGTTGGCCATGTTTTATTCAGCCTGTGGTAGATTTATCATGGTTTGGATATATCAACTGAGCACTTTCAATCTAAGACTAAAAGGAATAAAAGAAAGAAAAGGCTAGAATTTCATTACTCTGTTCAGGAAAAAGACTCTACCTCCTGTCAATAGTACAATAGCCCTTTAATATGTGAATTTCTATGGAATCGGTCTACAGCAATATTCTCTGTGATGAAGCATTGCATCCATGATTTGGAGACATGATTACCTATGTGACATTTATACATTTAATATAACTATGTATACATATCTTGTTGTTTCAAATTTGTGCCTTGTGGACACAAACTTTGAGAAATATGTTTTAAAAATGGGTGTCACAAAAACTATTTAAAAATAGGTGTCACGAAACTGCAAATTGTTTAAGTCATTCTTACAATTTATAAACTCATATATTTCCTAAAGAATTCTTTTAAACAGATTCACATAAATGACTTTATGCATATTCCTTTGGTTCTTTAATTTTATCTATCAAATAAAAAGGACAGAATATTAAGAAAACACAGGTAAATGGTTTTTATAACTTTGCATTTGTTATTAAAAGGAATATCTATTGAATACATCTAAAATAGACTGTTAAAAGCTGCATACCAAATTTTAGAATTCTCTCTGAAGAAATGAATCGTAGCTTACCTGAAAATAAGAATTAAGTGGGTTTTCTTTGCAGGAAATATCTTCATCTCTATTATATTTTATAATGTGTAAAGCACACATTGATGGAAATCTTGTTTGTGTCATAACTTCATGGAGATAAACTCTGAGAAAAAATTAATTTAAAATAATATGCTGTCCCTTTTTTGAGTTTGACTTAGTTGATCTATCATGTAATATACAGAGTACATTAAAAACACAAATTCTTTGATAGAAAAAAGTATGTAGAAACAACATAATAATAAATGAATTACTCAGTACATTAATCAAAAGATAAAAAGACTCTGCATAAACTAATATGTTCCTTAATATACAAGAGCATGTTCAAAATTCTTTACTAATATTGAACATTATTTCATCAATGTTTTCCTATATGTTATGTAATTGCTATTTGACTTATTCTACTATCAAATCATATAAATACTTGGAATGTCATGTGATATTTGGTTAATGTATAAACAAAATACCATTCCAAGGCAAGAAGAATCTACAGATTTGGTAGCTTCTTCAGAACTGTTAAATCTATGTTCTCATGAGGCATTCAAATATAGGTTGGAGAATATATAATTTGTATGATATTCACGAGAGAAAAAAATGCAGAAAAAAACAGATAATAATGGTTGGTTGAAGCTCTAAAGTCCATTCATTAGGTGTGTGTGTGTGTGTGTGTGTGTGTGTGTGTGTTTGGGTTTTTTATTATTATTATTTACGCTACCATTTTATCCCACTCCCAGTCCACCTTCTGACTGTTCTACATCCCATACCTACTCTCCCCCTGCCCTGCCCCCTGTCTCCAGGAGAATGCCCCCACCCTAACCCCCCCCCCCCGCCCCAGCATTCCACTCCACCAGACCACTGCAATCCCTGGGGCCTCCAGTCTCCTGAGGGTTAGGTGCATCTTCTCTGATTGAATCAGACCCAGCAGTCTTCTGCTGTATATGTGTTGGGGTCCTCCTATTAGCTGTTCTATGCTGCCTGCTTGGTGTTCCAGTGTCTGGGAGATCTAGAGGGTCCAGGTTAATTGAGACTGCTGGTCCTCCTAGAGGGTTGCCCTCCTCCTCAGCTTCTTCCACCTTTTTCTACTTCAGCCACAGGGGTCAGCAGCTTCTGTCCATTGGTTGCATGTAAACATCTGCATCTGACTCTTTCAGCTGCTTGTTGGGTCTTTCAGAGGATAGTTATGATAGGCCACTCTATAGCCTCAGAAATAGTGTCGTGTCTTGGGGCCTCCCCTTGAGCTGGTTTCTACTTTGGGCCTGACCTCCTTTTCCTCAGGCTCTTCTCCATATCAATCTCTGCAATCCTTTCAGACAGGAACATTTATGGGTCAAAGCTGTGACTGTGGGATAGTAAGTCCATCCCTCACTTGATGTCCTGTCTTCCTGCTGGAGGTGAGCTCTAGTAGTTCCCTCTCCCTACTGTAGGGCATTTCATCTAGGTTCCCTCCTTTTGAGTCCTGAGAGTCTTTTACCTACCAGGTCCTTGGTATATTCTAGGAGGTCCCTCCACCTCCTACCTTCCGAGGTTGCCTGTTTCTATTCTTTGTGCAGGCCCTCAGGGCATCAGTCTGCCCCTCCCCCAATAACTGATCAGGTTTCCTCTTCCCCTCACTGTCCCATTTCCCACTCAGGACCCTCCCTCCTCACTCCTATGATTGCTTTCTTTTCCCTCCCAAGTGGTCCTGAAGGGTCCTCATTTGGGACCTTAAGCTTGTTAAAGTTTGTTGAGTTCTGTGGACTGTATCCTGGGTATTCTGTACATTTTTTGGCTAATATCCACTTATTAGTGAGTACACACCATGCATGTCCTTTTGGATCTGAGTTACCTCACTCAACATGATATTTTCTAATTCCATCCATTTTCCTGCAAAACTCAGGAAGTCCTTGTTCTTAATTGCTGAATAGTATTCTATTGTGTAATGAACCACATTCTCTGTATCCATTCTTCTGTTGTGGGACATCTGAGTTGTTTCTAGGTTCTGTCTATCACAAACAAGGCAGCTATGAACATAGTGGAACATGTGCTGAATCAAACACATAAAACTGAATCCTACAGTTGAAATGATATTGGATATTTAAATTATTCCTCATAACTTTCTCTTAAAGGTGGAGTCAAAGAATCAGGAAAATTTAAGTAGAAATTAAAGAAAGATTTATAAAATATTTTGACCTTCAGCTGTTGTATATGGTCAATATGTTTTCATGACATTATGCAAAAAATAAAGGAAATTGCCTTTTAACTAATTTCTTATGAGGCATACCATGGAGATGATTAACATGAATTATTTTGTTTCTAATAATTTCTGTGCTTTCACAAAGCCAGGACTGAACCATTTTAATTGTCAAAAAATTACTCAAAAATATTTCATATATATTTATCCAATTAAAAATCTATTAAATATTAATATATAAGTAAATTATTGGCTGCTATGAATCAATTAATTATGTTTAAAATAATAGAAAATGAGGTATTGAAGTTAGAGTCCCTATGTTCATGAAATTGTTGTTACTTTAATTCAAAATAAATCTCTTAATTATGGCTGCACTTCTCCTTTGCAAATAAATGGCTGCTTGTTGCCAGTGAAAGGAACAAACACAACTATAATGGTAATCTTATACAAGACATTTAATCAGTAGTCTCTCAACTCACTGATACATAGACAACAAACACGTTTTCTCTGAGCCCCTCTGGAGTCTCCTGCATTCTACAGATGAGCAGATTAATCTCATCCTTTGGGGAAAACTGTAATAGAATTCATTTTTTAATACCATGAAGTCACTGCAATGTTTGTCTTTTGACCTAATTAATGTTGAAATCAAATAGTGTTATTGATAAGAACACTAAATGATGATACTAAACAGCTCATTAAAGTTATTCAAAAAGATGAAGGAAAGCTAAAGCCCCAAAGCTAAAGAAGGAAAGGATTTAGTTCACTGGCTATGTTTTCATTTCCTTATTTGTCATAGAAAGGTGAAATTTTGTGACTTTTAAATAATTAATTTATTCCTATTAGCATAGAAGTGCTATAAAATAGACCAAAAGTATTCACTGGAAGTTTGATATATAATAGTCAATCTTACTTATGGAAACTAAATGTTTTGTATATTCATAAATGCACATTTCTTCGAAGAAAATACATCTGCACCTTACTACTAATTCAATTCCATTTATCTAGGCTTGCTTAATACTTTAATTTGGTGAAATTAATATGATGATTTTCTATGCAGAAGTTCTTTAATCTGCTTCCTCATTTCCCCCTTTCATTCATATATGTGTTCATTTTTGTTGTACTGAGGATCAATCCTAGAACTCAAGATATGCTAGGTAAATGCTTGCACAAAACTAATTTCTTGGGCCATTTAACAAGCTTAGTTTGAATCAGTGTTTTAATATGAGGCCCAAACTCTTCTTCTATGAATTATGTAGCCAAGACATGCCACACCCACGCCAGTGGAGTCTATGTGACAAGTTCAAAAGCTTGGCTGCAGTCCTGAGGCAAAAGTTTCATGGAAATTGGTCTCCTGGAGGCCTTGGCATCCTGTAACACAGATGTGTTTCAGATTTGTTCCTGCGATAGTAGGTGGAGGATTTTGTGTGAGTTCTTTCAGTATTGTTTTATTATGGTTGCCCCCAAGGAATGATTTGACTTATTCAGACAAAATGCCTCCAGTGTTGAAAAAGAGATAGTGAAAGAAATCAGGCATTGCAGTTTACTGGATAAAAGTAGAAATCTCAGGGCAAGTTCTAAAAAGTAAACTTAGATTTCTTATTACAGTCAGGTATGACAGACTACATAATAAAAGAAAGTTGGTGGGCTCCTCTGATAAATGGAGGTTCCTCTCAGATACTTAAAATAATAGCTAAGTCACTCCTGTATGAAGGAATTTACAATGGTCTAGGAAGAAGATGGGTTGTGTTTTAAGAAGGAATTAGAGTATTCCATTATTCATGAAAATGTTAGCAAGAGCAGAACGGACCTGGTGCAAGTTTTCACAAGGTTCAGAGGAATAGCATAATAAGGTGCTTACTAAGGTACCCTTGTGACTAGGGTACGAACTCCTCACCTGGCTCCTAGAATGGCTGACTTTAGATAGGGCCTCTTTTATCTCAGTTGTAATCACTGCCTGGTTCCTGCCAGTTTTTATGTATGCATTTCTCTTTTTGTGTCATTATGCATTGGATGACTTCAATGTACCTTGGTTGATCACCTAGCTTCCTTGTTTTCTTCTGTAATGTAAGTATAATGCTCACTTTGAGAAATAACATTCAGATTCCACACTCTCTTGTGTTCGTGTCTGTTTGTTGCTTGCTGACTCCTTGCCTGACTGAGTACTGGGACCCTGATTTTTTCCCCGGTAGAGGGACTGACTGAGTCCAGCCCCTGGCACAGACAGGGGTGTGTTATGTTATATCCTACAGAACTATCTTCTCAGACAGCAAGTGAATGAAAGATCAGCATCCAAGAAAACAGAGGAAAAGGATACTCCCAGGCTAGAAAATAATAATAAGTGTATACAAAACACACACACACACACACACACACACACACAAATCACATTAACAAAATGACAGAAATCTACAAACTCTGTCAATATTTCTCAACATTAATGGTTTCAATTACACAATAGAAAGACACAAGTTAACAGAATGGATGTTAAGAGAGAATTCATCTTGACTTAAGAAACAATCATTATCAAAAAAAAAAAAAAAGAAACAATCATTATCATCAAGAACATAAATAAGAAAATTAGAAAAAAATGAATAAAGATATTCCAAGCAAATAGGCCTAAGAAACAAGCTGATTTAGCAATTTAATCTGTGACAAAAGAGACTTTATACCAAAATTAATCACAAGAGTTTGGGAAGAGCATCACAGTTCTTCAGGGAAAAATCCACCAAGAAGACGTTATAATTCATAATGTCTATGCAACATTTCTCTTTACTAAAAGAAACATTACTACAGATTAATTTCTACATTAATGTTCATATACTGATAGTGTGAGACATCAAGGTACCAGTCTCATAAACAGACATGTAATCCAGACAAAAGCAGAAAGGCAAGAGAGCCGTCGTCAAAATAATTCCACACAGATACTTGCACATACATGTTTATTGCTGCAATGTTTCAAAGAGCCAGGAAATAGAATGGGTCTAGCTGCCAATCATCCGAAGAACACTGAAATAAAATGTGCAAATATACATAGCAGAATTGTATTAAAGTGTCTCAGTTAACCTTAAATGATAGTCTGACACACGCAAGAGCATCAAAAGTAGAAATTCTGATACTCATATTTCAATCCTCAGTTTCCTTTTTAGAACATTTGTTTTTGTTTAAATGAAAAATATCAATTCTAAACATCAGTGAGATATAACATCATGATATAATGAATATATACATTATGGAAACTTGAAATCAGCTTAATTAGCAAACCAATTGCTTCAACAATTTGTCACTGGTTTGTTGTGTGAAAACACTTAAAATTTCTTATAATTATTTTAAAATAAAAATATAATGAGTCTTTATTTACTACAGTTACTCCACAGTTCAATATAAGCCAGAATTTTTATTTTCTAATATCTCATATACTATGACAAATAATCTTGACATTTGACATTATTTATTCTAGAAACATTCAAGAGGCAAGAATGAGCATTCTGCACTCGCGCACTGCCAATGGATCCCAGCTACATCTTTCTTACAACTGAAGGACTGAAGATCAGTGGATACCCATGATTCCTCCAGGCCACTAGAGGCAGCTAAGGACTGCTCTGTAAGATGCATAACATTGCATCTAACATAGAAAATTGGACCAGGGCATGAGTTGTTACGGGAACTAAATTTGAACTTGGATTCCTTACCCTTTCGGAACTGAATTATGGGCCAATTTTAGAAATCTTTGGATGGGTGCACTGAAAGAGCCTATGATTCTATAAGTACAACTTAATGGGTAATCTAGTGAGATTTCAGAAAACAATGCCAACAGTGAAGGCTGAAGACTTTCTCAGCAATTAAGTTGAATGAAGTCCTTTTACATCTCATCCTTCAGAGGGAGTTTTTCTGTTTTTGATCTATATATGCCTGGAAGTTTCAAATGAGTTTGAGATTAAAAAAAAAAAATGACTGAATGATTAATATTGATCTTCCCTTCACCTGTCACACCCACATCCTGCCTGTAAAGTGTGCCACAATGTTCATAGGCACCTCTGCCTAAATCATACGGTGTACAAGGAACATAATATAGGACCAAGGCTCAGACATTTTCCCAATTATATTTTAAGAAACAACTGGGAAAAGGGGCCAGGAATGCGTATCTTTTTGAGCCAAAGAAGTAAGTTGATTTCTTTTCCAAAATAAATGACCAAAGTGATGGACTCTGTATCATCATATATTACAATCATCAAAAAGTGTGAAACTGTTAGTGAATTGATATATCTTGTTATCATATTTAATATTACTTGCTAACAATCTATTAAACAAACTTGTTTGAGTTATATTTAATAATAAAAAACAACCAATCAACGAACCAACCAAACAAACAAAAATCCTAAACATAGAAATTCTGGAGATAACTAATGCTGTAAACCAAATGGACCTAACAGAATATTTCACCCAAATAAAGAATGTATCTTCATCATTTGATACTCTAAAGATTGTGAGACCTGGGATAATAGATCTCATAAATGAGGCAAACTCACAAGATACTTGTTTGGTTTTCTTGGAGTTTTAACACAAGCACTTGCAGTTCTTCTCACATGATGCCATTCCTGAACCATATTCTGGCATCTCTGTAGTGGAATTTTCCCCTAATTGATTAAAAGTTAAAGACCACAAAAAGCCTATCCAGTAGGCAAGGAAACACATCTCCACCTTTTTAATTTTTTTTAAATGCAGAATATCCAGAGTGATTTTTGATTTGAGATGTTGTAGATAAATCTAATTGTCTTTCAATGCATGAAATGCTTATATCTTATAACCAAGCAAATTACAAAATTAATATCTTTATGACAGTAAAATATTATATGTAATAATTTTACACCAAGAACAAAAATTCAAACTGAGATGATGACTATTGGTTACATTATTATATTGATCATAAGAATATAGAGAATAGCTTGATAAAAGATGCATGTAGAATACAATTCCCCCATGTTGGCTTTATTTTTAATAGGAGTACAATGTTATGATGCCCTATGCAAATGGAAATGATCCAAATCTCAAGAAAAATATAAAGCAGTCCCTTTTTCAGCTGGACGAATGATTTTATTATAGTTTCAAGTCTCAATCATAAAAACAAAGTAATTATTAAAGAGAAGAGAGCTGGATCCATCCAATCTACATTTGGAAGCGCAGAAGGATGAGGAATGTAAGACAAACACAAGGTCTCAGAGAAACTCACCACAGATGCACAGGTCAAACCAGGTAACAGCAATGTCTTCTACCTTGGTGTATGGAGCCTTAACTTCTTCAGGTGAACAGACTTGACTTCTCATGATAGGGTTGATATTTATTTTGCCTTTAGTTCGGGGTAGGGGTTACTATCTTTCAGGTAACTTCCACGTTCTCCTGCCACTCTCCAGTTGTAGTCATTGATGTCCTATAGCCTGAGGAACTGAAGAGGAATCCATAATGTTTAAGTGGATCCATGTGCAAAGGCAGATGCATAACCCTTCACAATTTTCTTCTGAAGAAGTAAAAATAATAAGTAAATAACAAGCTTCTTTGTTTACTTTTGCAATAAAACCAGGGAATTTGTTAGTATGTCCTAGTTGGACTCTATTGCTATAAATAAAGCTACAACATAATAAGAATCTGAAATGAAATTTGAGGGTTTATGAATTAACTATAACAGATGAACCAGAACAACCAGTTCCAGATGTTTGACTGAAGAGAGTAAGTAGAAATTGATTGATGAATATCTTGACCTTGTGTCACTCTTATACTCTTAGACTAACCATCACTAAAATAATAAATATCTGCCTGTGGAATGGGAGAAAGCTGGGCTTTTGGGGGGGAGCACAAATTCAATTTCTTTGATGAAATCCAACATCTTTCTAGCTGAATAATTATTTTCTATCTTACATAGTAATCTGAAAATAAATTTGAAAATCCATTGATTTTAATAATTATCTTAAAACTGATTATTAGTTAAAAATACTATAATACAGTAAGGATCAGGCACATATAATTGATAATAACAGGCCCTTCCATGATTTACTTATTGAGCAAGCAGTATAAGGTAAGCAGTTAGTATTTTATGGTGTAACTAAAACCATTCCAAATGTTTATCCTTGTGCTAGAATACATGTAAGAGGCAATTTTAGTGGGAAAACATGTAGACTTAAAGGCAGTGAATAATTTACACAATACACAAAAGCCTCTTTTAGTCTAAATTCAAATAGCTGTAGTTCTTTTCTTCTCTCTTGAGATAGTACTTGATGACTGTCCAACACTGTCTTTCCTTCTAGAGTTTTACAGAGCTTGGTTATTGTATTGGAAATACCAAGCACATCTTATGTGTATTATGAGGACTTAGGAAATAAACTTCTTTTCCAGCCTATGTCCTAACTTGCCTATGTCATAAACTTAGCTTTTCAGAGGCTATCGTAAGTCCTTATCTAAATGAGTAGAGAATTCAAGATTAAATTGATTATTAAATTATTCATCCCACAGTTTGAGATCATATTCAGGCAATGGAGGATATATATTTAAAGGAGTCTACACTACGGGAGTTGAGGTAACCAGCATTTTTATGTTCATCAGTGATGGTCTTTCTATGTGTGATTATTCCTGAGTTAGTTATCCTTGTTGGCCACTATTACCAGTTTTAAGGTTTGAACATCTAATTTATATTCATTAATAGAATTAACCTTCTTTTCCAAATAATATCCTCCTTATCTTTCTTATTTTTTTAGTTTTATTTTTATTGGATATTATTTACTTACATTTCAAATGTAATCCACTTTCCAGGTTTCCCCTCTACAACCCCCTTATCCCCTGCCCCTGCCCCTGCCCCTGCTTTTATGAGGGTATGCCCCTACCCACCCACCCACTCCCTCCCCACCACCCTGGCATTTACCTACACTGGTGTATTGAGTGTTCACATGACCAAGGGCCTCCCCTCCCATTGATGCCAGATAAGGCCATACTCTGCTTCATATGCAGCTGGAGCCATGGGTTCCTCCATGTGGACTCTTTGGCTGGTGGTTTAGTCCCTGGAAGTTCTGGAGGAGTCATTTGATTGGTTGATATTGTTGTTCTTTCTATCGTTATCTACTTGTTTACCTGTGTTCTCGTGTATTTTTTTAAGGGAGTTATTTATGTCCTTCTTAAAATCCTCTATCATCATGAGAAGTGATTTTAGATCTGGATTTTGCTTTCTCACTGTGATGGTGTATCCAGGAATTGATATTGGGAGAATTGGGTTTTGATGATGCCAAGTAACCTTGGTTTCTGTTGCTTATGTTTTTAAATTTGCCTCCCCACCATCTGGTTATCTCTAGTGCTACCTGCCTGTGGTGTATCTGACTGGAGCCTGTCCTTCCTGTGATCCTGGTGTGTCAGAACTCCTCAGAATCCAACTGTCTCTAGGATTCTGTGATTCTGTGATCCTGTGATCCTGAAATCCTGGGTGTGGCCATGCTCCTGGTATCCTGGATCCTAGGATTCTGGGATCCAGTGATGCTGTGATCCTGGGCTTGTTAGAGCTCCTAGGAGTGGAGCTTCCTCTGGGTGTTGTGGGACCAGCTTTGGAGTTCATGCCCAAGGTCTCCTCAAGGCATCAGCTAAGACTGATGGGAACCTGTGCCACTGGTCAGGCAGGGCTCCTGTGTCCCTGGATCTCCCTGGTCCCAGTTACTCCAGGTGTTTGGGCAGATGTTGTGTCCTTCTCACTTCTGATCCTATAATCCTGGGCGTGTTATAATCCTTTAGTCGCGTGTTAGCATATTAAACTTCAATATAGCACTAAGGACCCTAAAACATGGTCATGGTCATGGTTGTGCGACTGACCAGGACTACGTGGAGGACTATTTAAGAATCTAAAGGAGAAAATAAAACAAGAAAACAATAAGTTAATTATTTTTAGTTTCTATTATCTATATACTAAGATATACTAAATTATCAGTACATCCTCTAGTATCTACGTACCTATCTGTACCATGTAGTTTTAAAAAACAAACCTTGTTAAATCCAGCTAGTCTTGCCCACTCCCACGGCCAGCCCCAGGTGGTCATCTTTCCCTGGTTCCTGTGGCCAGCCTGAGGCAAAGCCACTCATTCAAAAACTTCTCTCAAGCTAGCTCTCTTGGTCTCTGCTTGCTAAGCTGACCTAACCAGTCTTTCCTAACATGCTGTGGCTGGCCTGCAGAAAGCCAACAATGACTTTCTCAGATCCCTTTATCCCATGAAATGGTAACATTAAAGACTTATATTGTACTAACCAGATTCATAACTGTAAATCTCCAAACCCAGAATTCCCAAGCAAAGAACACAAAACTCAACTGATATAAATACACACTGCACACCAAGATTAGGCAAATGTACTCTACATTAGTCTATTATCCATCTACAAAATCCCTAGCTACTTGCAGCTGTTTCAGGCCACGTGGTTCTGGTTCATCTTCTTCTTCCATCTTCTTTTGTCCTCCATCTCGTCTTTCTCCTTCCTCTTTAGTCTCTCTAAAACTTTCAGCTCCGCCTTTTCCTTCCCCTGCCCAATCATTGACTCTAGCCTTATCT
>NC_034597.1:73855040-73864475 GCF_900095145.1 Mus pahari
TGCCTGCAGAACTGGGTACTCCTGAAAGGCCGGCTGGGGCTGAAAGAGATTAGACTTCAAACAAGGAAAGAGGCTAGGACAGCAAAGCTGATCAAAGCCCATGAGTTTACTGAGATTCTGAGCTTATATAGAGGAAGGAGGCCCATCCCCCACCAGTTCATTCTTAATGCCCTTCACCAGCTGAAGGTGATCTGCAGGATGCTGTTTCCAGAAGTTCTCAAGGGTCTCAGCAGGTAGCAATAATGTTTTGGAGGAAAGCAGAGGCAGATGTAGACAATAGAACCTACTTTGTAAGTGGAAGGTTCCACCCCAGGTGGTTCCCTGCTTAGTGACAACAAGGTCTGAAACAGCCTGTTTCAAGGCTGGGGGAGGCAACACTTTCTTGTGAAACCAGACCTCTTCTCCAGCTAGCATGACTGTTCCCTACTTTTTACCCAGGCCTTTTCAGTGGGTAAGCTCTGGTTCTAAATGCTGTAATTGGGTATCAGTTGTACATGTTAGCCCTGGTTCTGCCTACCAGCCCCATGCTCTTAGAAATAAGACTCAGGGGCAAAATCTGCTTACAAATATGTGGCCATATAGCAAGACTCTATTATGATTAGGTTAAAACTTAGATAATTCAATTATTTTAACCTAAATTCTGCCAAATGGCAGAAATGTACACAAATAATGCTATAATTACCAAATTGCTTTTAAGTACACACAAAAAATAATGCAGATAAAAGTCTCTACTCCTTTTCTTCAAACACTTTACATTACAAATCATAGCATCATTTAGAATGATAACAAATTGAGTGAAGCAATATGTAATAGATATAGGGATATAGTAAGGTAAAAATTTCTAGAAACTTTAACAATACAACTGAACAAACTGAGGAACATTTCACAGGTGAATAAGTGATATGTGCACATGATAAATATTTTTTACCACTGTACACAATGCAGATTCATAGTACTACATTTTACATAATCATGCAAACTTTGCAGTAGTGTCAAAGCAACCAAGCTGTGTTTTACAGCTACGCTATTTCACTGCAGTGATTAATAAGTGGCTTCACATATTCTGGGTGTTTTTTAAAGCAAATGTTATGCAAATTTGTTTGAGTAAAGAATTAAAAGTTAAGCTCACATGCTAAATTTTCATGTAACTACCAAATGTTAATTCACTGCAAACACTTTTTGTTATTTATTTTGCTTGTCAGATACTCTGTGACCTATATCTAATGTCAACAGTTATTGTGCTCACGTGTTAGAAAGATAGAATCCATCTACATAGTTTTCTCATATTTTTAAAAAGGAATAAACTGAAATATAATCAAATGAGGCAGGATCTTACCAGGTAACACAGGAAACCTGCAATCACTCTGTAGCCTAACATAGATGCAAATGCATAAACCTCCTGTCTCAGACTCTGTAGTACTGGATAAAGTACAGGTGTAAAATATCACTCCAAGCTCAAAGACTCCACATTAAATATATGTCTATGTGTGTTTTTCTAATGACTTTCCCCGTGAAATGTGAAAGAATCTATCCCTCACATAGGTGTGACTTCATCAACAGCAATGGAAAAGAACCCAAGTCTTGCTTAGTGAACTAGGGGACATGTTGCACTTACAGAATCATGGACGCTGTTTTCATTTTAATTATAGAAACCCAAGTGATTAAAAGGAAGTTGTAGCCCAGGCTGGTCTCAGACTTGTTAATCCTCCTGCCTCTGCTTCCTTCAGCAAATCCTACTGGTGAGTGCCTCAACTTTCAAAGGAGTACCAGTCCCAAGAGGCAGCCAGGACTGAGGGTCCTGAAGGAGTATTATCTGGTATCAGTGGGAGGGGAGGCCCTTGGTCCTTTGAAGGCTTAATAACCCACTGTAGAGGAATGCTAGGGTGGTGAGGTGGGAGTGGTTGGGTGGGTGGGAGAGCATGCGCTTCCAGGCAGGATAAAGGAACATGGGATAGTGGATTTGCAGAGGGGGGAAACTGGGAAAGGGAATAACATTTGAAATGTAAATAAATAAAATATCCAATAAAAAAAAAAAGGCAGTTGTATCTTTCTAAAGCCTTATAGGTTAAAAACTCAAAACAACTGAATTCCACTAAACCAAGTAATCTATTGACAATAGCAAATATTGCATGCTTTTATACTCTTGTGTAAGGCATCTAGTGAATTGTGAAAGGTTCTGAACATGTCGAGCCTGTAGATTTCATATATTCTCTTAAGTCCTATAAGCCTGTCTCCTCACTATAGGATAGAATACTTCTATACAAAGGAAACGTCTATATAACAACATAGTGTGAAATGCAAAGCTGATCAATGTAGAATGAGAAAGAGGATTAGTGAGATACAAGCATGGGTACAGGAAAGGGCAAGGGAAATGAATATATACAAAGTTCATCATTTACCTGAATAAAAAGGTTATTATAAAACTCAGAGTTGTGAGCAAATAATATAAAGGAATTTCTAAAGAAAATCAATTTAAAAATATATTTCTGCACTTCTGAGTTATTCTTGATATATGAGTTTTAAAATGTGAAATCTTTAATGTCATACACTTATCAATTTTTATGTAACAATGAGTTCAACATCAAGATGTTAAATAACACAGATTTCAGAAGTTTCCTCATGCCTTTTATTTGATATCACTGAATGTTTAATTTCATTCTTTGATCACTATGCTGAATTGATATAAAGATAAGCAAAGTTATACGAAAACACTCTTTTGAGCTGATATTTTTCATGCAATTGTATTAGTCAAAGAGTTTATTTCTTATTCCCCCACACATGCAGTTCACTCATTTTAATAAGTATGTGAATTATTTTCAATATTACAAATAACTATTGTATAAATATCTTTATAAAACATATAGGATGGAAAAAGATGTTTCATGGTTTTAAAACTTTTTCAAAATTTCATTATCAATTTCTGTTATAAAGAAGAAGAAATCCAGCTATTTTTCACATACATGGTCTAGCATGATATTACGCTATCTCCAGTAAGCAACACATAGAGTAAAGGGTTTTGTGACTATATACATACATACATATATACATGTATATACACATATGTATATATATGTATATATGTATGTACACACACACATATATATATATAAAATCATATATAGACAGAGCAATGAAGAAGAATGAATGGGCTTTCCAAATTTAGGGTGTTAGTGTTTCAATCAAAAAAAATTAATCAATCAAAGAAGATTGATAGATGTTCCTTAATTCAAAATATCAAATATATAGGAAACAGAGGTCAAATATTATAATAAAAAATGGGGGTACAAATATTATATTATCCAGTATTGAGTAGTGATGCCAAATTATTTGCTCATGATTTCTCTTACTGTAGTGGGATAATAGGGCCTTGTGTAAGATATTGTATGGAATGACTTCTAAGTGTTATATCTATTTACAGTCCTAAAATATTATGGACATTAGATATCACTACAAAATTTTTTGAAATAAGAATGTCTGATTTGAATGCATAGTATTTGAAAGTTTTACTTTATTGTAAATTTATAAAATTTCTCAACAAAATGTAAAGCTCTCATTAAATCAATTATCAGCACATAAATCATTCAAAGTAAAAATGTAAAATTTATTTACAGGAATTTTACAAAAGAATATGAATGTTATTAATAGATACTTTAATGCTGGACAGTCCTTAGCCTCAGGAAGACTGATGCTGTGAAAGCACTGCATATGTGTACAGTGTTGCTGTGTTGGAGATTAATATATATATATATATATATATATATATATATATATATGATATTTGTCTTTGTGGATCTGGGTTACCTCACTCAGAAACTAGACAACAAGTCAAATAATCCAGTTTTAAAATGGGGTACAGTCAACAGAGTCAAAGCCAGTACTGTTCCAATTGTTGCCTGCTATTGAATCTACTTCCCATAAATGGACTGCTTTTTTTGGCATCAGTTGAAAAGGCTATATATACACCAGCTAGGACTGGATGTTCCCTTGTACCAAAGGGGATTTTTTATTCTCTAAGGAGAAGGGGAGGAGGTAATGGGACTGAGGGGTGAGGAATTTCTAATGGCAGGACTGAGAAGAAACGAGGAGTTATTCACCCCAAATATAAAGTGAATAAATAAAGTAATTAATAAAAAATGGGGGTACAAATCTAAACAAAGAATTTTCAAGAGAGGAATCTCTAAAGCTGAAAAGTACTTAGAGAAAAGTTCAGCATTCATAGTCATCATGGAAATGCAAATCGAAATGACAAAATTCTATTTTTCTCCTGTCAAAATGGCTAAGATCAAAAGTTCAAGAGACAGATTATGCTAGTGAGGATGTAGAACAAGGGGAATACTCTTCCACTACTGGAGGGGCTGCAAGCCCGTACAATAAATCTGGAATTTAATTTGGCTGTTTCTCAGAAAATTAGAAGGTTCTACCTTAAGATCCAGCTATACCACCCAAAAGATGCTCTAGCATACCACAAGGATACTTGCTAAATTGTGCTCATAGCAATTTTATTAGAAATAGCCAGAAACAGTATATCCCTCAAGTGAAGAATGGTTTAAAAAGTGTAGGGTGGGCTGGTGAGATGGCTCAGCGGGTAAGAGCACCCGACTGCTCTTCCGAAGGTCCAGAGTTCAAATCCCAGGAACCACATGGTGGCTCATAAAAAGTGTAGCGTATTTATACAATAGAATATTATTCAGCTATTAAAAATTGATGTCATGAAATTTGTAGGTAAGTGAATAGAATTAGAAAAAAAGTCATCTTGAGTAAGTGTATGATATCTATTAAATTATTTTTAAGTGTAAAAATAAAAACAAAGAGTGAAGGTTACAAGTTATTACTCTAAATATGTACTTGCAATTCATACATATTACTTCACTGATTGTAAGCCAGTATTTCTGTGGTACTAGGAATCATATGTTGCATGTTTTATAATGTTTAATAGTAGAATGCATTTGACTAGTGTTGGTGCTTACAGTGCTTGGAGGCTGTTAGAGTTCTGACAGAGCTGTCATTACCTGGCAGGCATGACCTTGGTTTTAGCTATTCATACTGTAATTACTTCAATTGAATCATGCACATTATCAGAACTACACATGTCAAGTTTGATTACCATTTAAAATGTCTTTTAATGTGTTCCACTGTGTCTTATAGTTGGAACACAAAGTATTATTGTGTATGCAGAGGCACAGAAGCAGAACCGCAGGGCATAAACATGCCATTGGGGAAGCAAATACTCTCTGCTAAAGGAACGCCAGTGACTTCAAATTGTCTTAAAAATGCAAGGAGCAGCTTTATGAGACACTGACTTTCTTCTCTCATAAAGATTTCAGTGAAATGAGATATGACTGGGACCCAGCAAGGAACAACTTATGTATATTTGCGAAATAATTTTACCTCCAGTGTTTTTCTATGTTGTAAGCTTTGTATTATTATGTTTTAATTTTATTAATTATCATTTCAAGGAATTTAAAGGTAATTTTAAAAGAAGCATAAATGCTGTAATTATGATATTATATATATATATATATATATATATATATATATATATATATATAATAGTTAAATCAAACATCAGATGTTCCTAACCTCTGCTAAATACTCATATTTTTAACATTTATGAAAGCATCCTTTAAAAATTATACAAGTTGATGAGACTATTTGCTATTTGCCTTTCTGTATTTGACTTATTTCTATGAATATTTTGTTCTCTATTTTCATTCATGTTCTTTCAAAAAAGCTTGTAATTTTTTTGTGGCTGAATGTCTTTCCATCATTAGTTATATTACACATTCTTTAAGTATTCCTCACTTGTGTTCCATTTTTTGGATCAGAGACAGCAATGTTTCACTGAATGTAATGGCACAAATATTTGGGAAATCACAATTAAACCATATCAAATAATTGAAGTATGGATTAGTGGGCCAAATCTAGAGATGGTTTATTTTTTTATTAGATATTTTCTTCATTTACATTTCAAATGCTATCCTGAAAGTCCCCTATATCCTCCTCTGGCCCTGCTCCCCAACCCACCCACTCCCGCTTCCTGGCCCTGGCATTCCCCTGTACTAAGGCATATGGTCTTCACAAGACCAAGGGCCTCTCCTCCCATTGATAGCCTACTAGGCCATCCTCTTCTTCATATGCTACTAGAGACACAGTTCTGGAAGTTACTGGTTAGTTCATATTGTTGATCCTCCTATAGGGTTGCTGAACCCTTTAGCTCCCTGGGTATTTTCTCTAGCTCCTTCTTTCGGGGCCCTGTGTTGTTTATTAATCGCACACAAAATACTGATTTAATAAGTGAATCCCTAAAATAATTCCCCAAATGGGACAAAAAGAAGCCAGAGATTCAAGAATTACTAGGACTGACCCCTCCCATATCTCTTCATAACCTCAGTGGAGTCCGCTGAGCACTCCAGAGGACTCTCCACACCTCAGGTCCTTGGGATCACAGGTGAGTGGAATTCAACATCAACTCCAGAGAAACCAGGAGAATCTTGTGACAGCAGGAACAGGGACAAAGGAACATGGCATGCCTAGAGGAGGGTTCCAGTCCGGTCCGGGCCACCCATGCCATCTCTCTTCTTAACCCCAGCAGAGGTAGCAGAGCACTCTGGAGGACCATCCACACCGCAGTTCCTCGGAATCATGGGAGAAGAGTTGGTCTACAGGGAGGGCTCTGACCCCAGGACTCAGAAGGAGGATCAGAGCTCCAGACTTCTGGACACCTGCCTTGCAAGAGGAGAGATTGCCTACAGAGAGTGCTCTGACCACAGGGACAGAGGGGAGAGTTGGATTCCCAGGAGTGCTGACAGAGGCTAACAGAATCACAAGAGGATCAAATTACAGAAAGAGACAGCTTGAACATTAACACCAGAGATTTCCAGATGGCAAAAGGCAAACAAGACACTTACTAACAGAAACCAAGAACACTGGGCATCATGAGAACCCAGTACACCAACCACAGTGAGTCCTGGATACCCCAATACACCTGAAAAGTAAGATGTGGATTTAAAATGATACCTCATGTTGGTGGTAGAAGATTTGAAATAGGACATTAATAGCTCACTCAAAGAAATACAGGAGAAATGCTAAACAAGTAGAAGCCCTTAAAGAGGAAGCACAAAATCCCTCAAGGAATTATAGGAGACCACTGCTAAACAGGTAGAAGTCCTTAAAGAACTANAGGCAAACACTACTAAACAGGTAGAAGAAACACAAAATTCACTTAAAGAATTAGAAGAAAACACTGCTAAACAGCTAGAAGAAATGAAAAAAATCCCTTAAAGAATTACAGGATAACACTGCTAAACANCTAGAAGAAACANAAAAATCCCTTAAAGAATTACAGGAAAACACAAACAAACAGGGGATGGAATTGAACAAAACCATTAAGGATCTGAAAATGGAAATAGAAACAAAGAACACCCAAAGGGAGAGAACTCTGGAGATAGAAACCCTAGGAAAGAAATCAGGAACCATAGATGTGAGCAACAACAACAGAATACAAGAGATGGAAGAGAGACCCTCAGGTACAGAAAATTCCATAGGGAACATGGACACAACAATCAAAAAAAATGCAAAATGCAAAAAGATACTAAATCAAAACATCCAGGAAATCCAGGACACGATGAGAAGACCAAACCAACGGATAATAGGAGTAGATGAGAATGAATATTTTCAACTCAAAGGGCCAGCAAATATCTTCAACCAAATTATAAAAGAAAACTTCCCAAACCTAAAGAAAGAGATGCCCGTGAACATACAAGAAGCCTACAGAACTCCAAATAGACTGGACCAGAAAAGAAATTCCTCCCAACACATAGTAATCAGAACAACAAATGCACAAAATAAAGACAGAATATTAAAAGCAGTAAGAGAAAAAGGTCAAGTAACATATAAAAGTAGGCCTATTAGAATTACTCCAGACTTCTCACCAGAGAAAATGAAAGCCAAAGACCATGGACAGATGTTATGCAGACACTAAGAGAACACAAATGCCAGCCCAGGCTTCTATACCAAGCAAAACTCTCAATTACCATAGATGGAGAAACCAAGGTATTCCATGACAAAACCAAATTCACACAATATCTTTCCACGAATCCAGCCCTTCAAAGGATAATAAAGGGAAAACACCAACACTAGGAAACTACACCCTAGAAAAAGGAAGAAAGTAATCCATCAACAAAACCAAAAGAAGACAGCCACAAGAACAGAATCCCAACTTTAACAACAAAAATGACAGGAAGCAAAAATTACCTTTCTTTGATTTCTCTTAATATCAATGGAATCATTTCCCCACTAAAAAGACATAGACTGACTGGCTACACAAACAGGACCCCATATTTTGCTGCTTACAGGAAAACCACCTCAGGGACAAAGACAGACACTACCTCAGAGTAAAAGGCTGGAAAACAATTTTCCAAACAAATGGTCCGAAGAAACAAGCTGGAGTAGCCATTCTAATATCAAATAAAATTGACTTCCAACCCAAATTTATCAAAAAAGAAAAGGAGGGGCACTTCATACTCTTCAAAGGTAAAATCTACCAAGAGGAACTCTCAATTCTAAATATCTATGCTCCAGATGCAAGGGCAGACACATTCATTAAAGAAACTTTAGTAAAACAGAAAGCACACATTGCAACTCACACAATGATAGTGGGAGACTTCAACACCCCACTCTCACCAATAAACAGATCCTGGAAACAGAAACTAAACAGAGACACATGGAAACTAACAGAAGTTATGAAACAAATAGATTTAATGGAAATCTACACAACATTTTATCCTAAAACAAAAGGATATACTTTCTTCTCAGCACCTCATGGTACCTCCTTCAAAATTGACCATATAATCTGTAAAAAAAACCAGGCCTCCACCGACAGAAAAATATTGAAATTTTCCCATGCATCCTGTCAGATCACCACGGACTGAGGCTGATCTTCAATAACAGCATGAATAANAGTAAGCCAACATTCATGTGGAAACTGAACAACACTCTACTCAATGATACATTGGTCAAGGAAGAAATAAAGAAAGAAATTAAAGACATTTTAGAGTTTAATGAAAGTGAAGTCACAACATACCCAAACTTATAGGAAACAATGAAAACAGTCCTAAGAGGAAAACTCATAACTCTGAGTGCTAACAAAAAGAAACTAGAGAAAGAAAACACTAGCAGTCTGACAGCACACCTAGAAGCTCTAGAATGAAAGGAAGTAAATTCACCCAAGAGGAATAAATGGCAGGAAATAATCAAACTTAGGGATGAAATCAATCAAGTGGAAACAAAAAGAACTATTCAAAGAATCAACCAAACCAGGTGCTGGTTCTTTGAGAAAATCAACAAAATAGATAAACCCTTAGCCAGACTAACATGAGGGCACAGGGACAGTATACTAATTAACAAAATCAGAAATCAAAAAGGAGACATAACAAC
>NC_034597.1:73864486-73874937 GCF_900095145.1 Mus pahari
TATTTATAATAGCCAGAAGCTAGAAAGAACTCAGATGTCCCTCAACAGAGGAATGGATACAGAAAATGTGGTACATTTACACAATGGAGTACTACTCAGCTATTAAAAACAATGAATTTATAAAATTCTTGGGCAAATGGATATATCTGGAGGATATCATCCCAAGTGAGGTAACCCAATCACAAAAGAACTCACTTGATATGCATTCACTGATAAGTGGATATTACCCCAGAAACCTAGAATACCCAAGATACAATCTCCAAAACACAAGAAAATCAAGAAGTGAAGACCAACACGTGGATACTTGTGGAGACAACGTTTGGAGCTAAGATGAAAGGATGGACAATCCAGAGACTGTCCCACCCAGGGGTCCATCCCATAGTCAGCCAACAAATGCAGGCACTATTGCATAGGACAGCAAGAACTTGCTGAAAGGACACTAATATAGCTGTCTCTTGTGATGCTATGCCAGTGCCTGGCAAATATAGAAGTGGATGCCCACAGTCATCTATAGGATAGAACACAGAGACCCCAATGCAGGAGCTAGAGAAAGTACCCAAGGAACTGATGGGGTCTACAACTCTATAGGTGGAACAACAATATGAACTAACCAGTACCCCCAGAACTCGTGTCTCTAGTTGCTTATGTAGCAGATGATGGCCTACTCAGTCATCATTGGAAGAGATGCCCCTTGGTCTTGCAAACTTTATATGCCCCATTCAGGGGAACGCCAGGGCCAAGAAGTGGGAGTGAGTGGGCAGGGGTGCAGGGTGGGGAGGAGGGTATAGGGGACATTCAGGATAACATTTGAAATGTAAATGTGGAGAATATCTAATAAAATAATTTAAAAACAAAGAATTATTGGGACCTTTGTAAGCATGTATCTAGTTCATTTCTGAATGCTCAAATCTTTTTATTTCATTTTATTTATTTATTTATTTATTTATTTATTTATTTATTTATTTATTATTTTGTATTTAAAAAGATTCCAGGGTAGTTTGGAGAAAATAGGCAACAATAGTCTAATTCATCATCAGCCTTAATTGTTTTTCTTGTCTCTAAGAATTTTGTGATATATATTTATATTGACAAAACAAAGGAGATGCTGAACTAAGTTACACCCTATTCTTGGCCAGTGGTAAAACAGGAGTGAGGAGATCTGCTCTCTGTAGAATTGGTAACTGTGAGAGAAAAACAAGAATAGCCCTAAAAGTTTCACGTTGATCTCTTCAGTGTTAAACTTCAGAGACTATTTTTTTTTAAGATGTAGATGACGCAGATGAGCTTCTCATGGTTGTATTAATATTTTTATAATCCTTTCCTTGCACATGATTATTCAAGTTAGGCATTTTCTCTATATCTGACTGGAAAGAAAAAAATTATTGTCTTGAAATGTTATTTATTTAGATGTTAAGGAAAATTTTATGGCATACTTGTTGCTGAAAAAAATCATTGGATATGTCTGTATACTTTCATATGTTAAAATATTGAAAGAGAAAGAAACATTGACTGGCAGGATGGCTCAAGAAGAACGATGCTTTATATGCAAGCAGAATTAATGGAGTTCAGATCCCAGAGCCGGCATAAAGTCAGGTTTCACGGAACATATCTTTGACCCTAGTAGATTCATAGTAACTAGGGAGGTACAGGGAGGTAAATTGCTACATTCTCATGGGTGAGCTACCATGGCTTATGTGGTAGCAAATGAATTGCTTCAAATAAAGTAAAATAAGAGGAATGATATTCAGCGTTATCCTCTGACACCCACACAAACAAAATAGACTCCTGAGCTAACACATACAGACATTCTTGAGCACACATGCATATGCATGCATGCACATATGCATGTAGACTCACAGAAACACACAAGCACAGACACACACACCATAAACACATACATTATTTTTTTAATTGTTGAAAATTGAAAAACTGAATATATTTAACCACCAAGAATTATCAGACCTAAATTAGACAGTGATACAAGAAAATGACATATTATGTAATTTATGGAGAGTCTACTGAACTGTATCTGTTTATTAATATTAAAATATTAAAATGTTGGTCATGGTTTGTATATTCTTGGCCCAGGGATTGGCACTATTAGGAGGTGTGGCCTTGTTGAAGTAGGTGTGTCACTGTGAGTGTGGACTTTAAGACCCTCATTCCAGCTACCTTGAAGCCAGTCTTTCTCTAGCAGCCTTCAGATGAAGATGTAGATCTCTCATTTCTTCCTGCACCGTGCCTAACTAGATTCTACCACGCTACCACCTTGATGATAATGGACTGAACCTCTGAACATGTAAGCCAGCCTCAATTAAATGTTGTCCTTTAAAAGTTGTGACATGATCATAGTGTCTGTTCACAGTAGTAAATTTCTCACTAAGACAATGATTGAGATCATTTTATAATATTCGAAAGAAAGACTTTGGAGATAAATACTTTTTGTTTGTTTGTTTTGTTTTGTTTTTGTTTTTCGAGACAGGGTTTCTCTGTATAGCCCTGGCTGTCCTGGAACTCACTTTGTAGACCAGGCTGGCCTTGAACTCAGAAATCCGACTACCTCTGCCTCCCAAGTGCTGGGATTAAAGGTGTGCGCCACCACGCTAAGACAATGATTGAGATCAGTTTAAAATATTCATAAGCAACATGTTGGAAATATTTAATTTTTCTTTTTTTTTAAGTTTCATAGCTCCATAATCATTCTTTGTGATAGGTAAATGAATTTATCTAACTCTTCCTTTAACATCATAGCAAAATATATTTTTATTTAGAGGGAGATTCTTTACACATTTAATAACACTTAACTTTTATCTTCTCTACAAGGATATATATTCTTATTTGTTTTAAAGATTACATGGTTGGACACAAAATTTCAAATTAAACAATTTGGTGAAACCATTAGTGCCACTTATTAATTAAATATATTTGTTTTGAAGATTTTTAAATTTTTATTCATGTGTGTCTGTGTATTTTGGGGTGTGTATGTGCGAGTATGTATAGTATAAGTTGAGTAATAATGCCCTTAGAGGCCCAAAGTGAGCAACTCAAGATGTGATCCCAGGCAGCTATGCCCTAGTATGAGTGCAGGGAACTGAATGTGTATACAAGGGAAGAGGAAGAAGTGCTCTGAATCCTTGAACCACTTCTCCTGCCTCTATTAACTCTATTTCAATTTCTCAGTTTTTAAGTTATATGTGGAGAGCTCTTGGTGCCACGTCAAGGTAAGAAGTTGACATTGGGCTAGGACAAGGAAAGAGGCTCAAGATCTTGATCATCTCAACAAGTCCCTAAATAACATTGGACATTCATTGAAGCCTTGTTTGTTCCTTGACTACTTTGTTTATGTCTTAGAACTGGCCATATTCTTTGCATGTACCTAGAATGATATAAAAGCACACTGGGGAAAAATAAGCCTACCTCAGCACTTGACAGAGCCATACTATAGTTTTGTCTAATTGTCTTTTCTTTAATCCTCACTTGACCTGGCTGAATGACTGGGGGAGCTTGGTCCTTTATAAATGAATAACAGAACTGGCAAACATAGGCTATGTAGACAGGCTTCCTAAATGACTTGGCTATCAGATATTAAACATTGTATAGAAAATCGATAAGTGTAAAACACTCTCAAATGATATATGGAAAAAACATATGTTTCTGTTTCAGAAAGGAAGACAGAAAGTTGTAAGATATAGAGGAACAAGGAGTTTCCTGTGAGATTGTGTCTCCTAGAAATGTCAGACATGCATTTATGAATCTCACCAACATGTCTGTCTAAACACAACCTGAACAAGAATGACAACACTAGACATATTAACTTCTGTTGCCATTTTAAAGATTTAGTTTTGAGATTAAAATAGTAAATCATTTCACCTTCCATTTTCCCTCACTAAACCTTCCTATATAGTGCTCTTAGTTATGCTTTTAATACATGTTCTATTTATTCACTAACTGTATTTTTACATATATATATATATATATATATATATATAACTTGTTCAGTTCATATATTACTTATTACTAATTTTTAAGGTGTAGCAAAATAATCATGCTTAATCAACCCAGTTTTTGACCCACATTCTTCTTAAGAAAATTTTTATCCTATTTGTTCATATAGGTGTACAGAATGTGATTAAATCAGTTTCATAGTTTACATTTGTTATTGAATTAAGTGAGGAGCTCATAAGTGAGTGTCAACAGTATGTTGAGAATTCTAATTCTGTGACAAAATCTGCTTAGTGTGTGGCGTCTAATTATGATAGTAATTTCATTGTCCCCAGGGGAAATGAAAGATGTTTGTGGGAATCACATCTCATCCTCAGCCATTGCTGAGAACCTGTGTTTCAAAATTTTCAGACTAAATCATCTTTTTTATTTTTTTCTTTTTAATTAATCATCTGAATGAATGCCTAGTTTTCTTCACCTTCACTGCTGAATACAAATCAATTTCAAACAGAAGCTTAATGGGGAAGAGAACAAGTAAAATTTGGCCTGGGAAAAAAGGTGTCATACAAGGGTCAAAATACTCAATCAGCACTGAACTCATTAGGATCATTTGAGTAAGTGAAGACTAAATGGATTTTAGTGTAAGAGAAGTGTAATTATCCAATCCAGTAGCTTGCAGTGCCTTGTGAATTCTGATTATTAGCATTACCAACAGTTAACTCCCTCATTTTTTTAGGGGAAAGTACTGATATTTTTCCTAGGTTCCATTCATAAGTGTGGCATTCAATTATAATAGTTCTAATAGTTATAGTACAATTTATGACCTCCTTATATTTGTTGATTTTAAGCACTAAATAAATTACCTTTATTCAGATAAATTATAGTCATTAATCAGCTGATTTATTAAAAGACAAGTCATTTTTTTTTCACACACTGATAATAAATTAAGGAAGACGAAACTTATTGGAATACGTTAATGACCTAGAGCATTGACTTACATTTTTATTTCAATTTTAGTTTTGTTTTGTTGGTTTTTTTTTTAAATTCTTTATCTTTTTTTACAGTCCAATTATTCAGTCATTATCTCACTCCTGATCTGCCCTCTGACAGTTCTTCATCCCATTCCTCCTCCCCCATACCCAAGAGGATGTTCGTAACCTCCACCCTCACCCCATCACATCTCCTCACTCCCTGGCCTCAAGTCTCTCAACGGCAGTTCTCTGCAATTTCCCTTCTAACAATATGAAATGATACTTTTCACCACTATTGAAAATAAGAACATGAGTTCTTCTTGCTAATATAAAGTTTGTGAGAATTGTGATTAGAACTTCTTATTCCTGATCATGTGATTCATCAATGTCACTGTTCAAATCTCAATATAAATTGAGATTGATTTCTAGTTTAGTTCATTAAATTGCAATATTGCTTACAACTTGAGAGATACTAGTTTATGATCAAAACCACATATATCAGAACTTTTAATAGTTACCATTATCGAATAAGCACTAGGACCAACTATCACAAAGAGTATTTTAAATATTCTTATTTAAAATGTTCATTTATATTTTATAAATAACATCTATATTCATCAATCTAGATAGTGTCTTTAACACTACATAAGCATGAGGATAAATGTATACTGATAAATAAAAAGATTTATTAATGGAAAAATTGTAGAGAACCCCCACATATTAAGTGTTCAACCTTAACTTTAATATCTATTTATACTCCTTTCTATAAAGGCTCAGGGACCATCACAGTAAAAGGGCTGAAAATATTGTGAGAGAGGTCATGAAGGATTTCTGTAAAGTAGTGTATTCGGGACATTACATAGTTATTGTACTAATGAGTTCATAGCAACTACAGTTGCCTTCATATAACCTGTGCATGTCATGCCATGTACAGAAAAAGTGCTCCTCAAGCCACACTCCTATCTGAGGAACTTTAGGAAGGAACGAATCGGGAGGGAGCATTAACTTTCTCCAGTGGTTTGTCTACTAGTTGAGAATTCTTATGACACAGCAGATGGCACTAACCCATGTAAATGTGAGGACCACCAACTAGACACAGTAGATTATAGAGCAAGGAATGGAAAGTAATGAACTTGGGAGGATGACATGTGTGGAATAATTGCTATAAAGGTGTTACAAGAGTGTTGGGCTAAATATGATATAAATAAATACATGTTCATATATGAAACTACTAAAGAATAAATTTTTAAATAATATAATGATGATGAAAATATCAGCTGCAATTTTAAACTGATAAACCAAGATTTGGAAAACTTCTGACTTCTTAAAGTACCGTTGAGCAAGAGTTTGCTATACTGCAGTAATTTTGTGTGTGTGTGTGTGTGTGTGTGTGTGTGTGTGAAGAACAGAAAAATGAACTTTATGTCTAATATTGTAATTATTAATTATATCTATTACTTGTAAAATTATAAAGTATATACAATTCATCTGGAAAGAAAATTTCATTTTGACTGTACCAATGTGGGCCTGGGTACCAGAGGTTTTCCACGGAGATCTCTGGCCAGGCATGGTGTGAGGGTTCAGGGAAGGAAAGCAAATGTGGGCAGAGAGGGGAAGTCATTTCCCTTCTTCCACTGTGCCAGTTGGCTCCACCTCCTGTATGTGACATATTGCACATGCCAGCAAGATGTTGCTGAAAGGACCCTGATATAGTTGTCTCCTGTGAGGGTATGCCAGTACCTTGCAAATACAGAAGTGGATGCTCACAGTCATCTATTGGATGGAACACAGGGCCCCCAGTGGAGGAGCTAGAGAAAGTACCCAAGGAGCTGAAGAGGTCTGCAACCCTATAGGTGGAACAACAATATGAACTAACTAGTACCCCCAGAGTCTGTGTCTCTAGCTGCATATGTAGCAGAAGATGGCCTCATCAGCCATCATTGGGAAGAGAGGACCCTTGGTCTTGCAAACTTTATAGGCCCCAGTACAGGGGAACTCCAGGGCCAAGAAGTGGGAGTGGGTGCGTAGGGGAGCAGGGCGCGGGGAGGGTATAGGGGACTTTCGGGGTAGCATTTGAAATGTAAATGAAGAAGATATCTAATAAAAATTAAATTAAAAAAAAGCCTACTAGCCAGTGAGGAGTGTGGCAGGGCCTCAGGAGAGCAGATTTCTTCCCAAGTTTTACAGCTCTTAAGACAAAGACTCGGATGATGGATTAGTTCTCGCACACCTTTATTCCCTGGATCAGACTTATATACAGCTTTGGGGATGACTCAGGGTTTGACAGCAGGTACTTCTCATTGGCTTGGACTGAGAGTTTGGGGAAACCTTATTTGCATGCGGGAGGGCGTTGTGCAGCTACTACTTGACTATGCCACATACCTCTCTAAAGGGGGACTGTGGGAGACTGTAGCTACAGGACAGGAGCCAGGCGCCCAGAAAGCATGGCTGAACTCCTGTTGGCCCACGCAGGTGGAAATCTCTGCCTGCCAGGGCTAAGGGATTCCAGACCTATGCTCACCCAGACCAGGGACCAGGCTATCTGTGCACAAGTTCACCACTCCACATACCAGGTACAAAGATTTTAATTCATTCATAACTTTTCAACATTGTCAATATGTAACAATTTAACTAAAATAGCATATATATTTGTGATGGCTAGTTTTATGTTAACTTGACACAGCTAGAGATAATTTGAAAGAGTGACACTCAATTAAGAAAATACCTCCATAAGATCCAATTCTAAATCATTTGCTTAATTAGTGATTGTTGGAAGAGATTCCATTCCACTATGAATAGGGCCACTTATAGACTTATGGTTCTGGGAAGTATAAGAAAGCAGACTGTGCAAGCCCGGAGTGGTAAGCCAGTAAGCAGCACCCCTCTGCATTAGCTTCTGCCTCCGGGGTCCTGCCCTGCTTGAGTTAGTTGTCCTAACTTCCTTTCATGATGTACCATCATGTGGAAATGTAAGCCAAATAAACCCCTTTCTCCCCAAGTTGCATTTAGTCATGATGTTTCATCACAGCAATAGAAACCCTAACTAGAGCTGTATACATACATACACCTGTTATTGTACTTTGTTTTTTTAAGAGTTTATACATACTCTTGTTTATCATACATTTTAATAATGTTAAAGCACAGTAATGACAGAGGGCTGCAGCATTAACTGCACCTTAGATTCTAGAGTCAGCATTTAAAATTCCATTATGAGAAATTCCATGAATGCACAAGATATGAGGAAATTATGTCAATGGCATTGAATTTTTATAAAAAAAAAAAAAATAAGGAGCAACTGAACACAGAAGGAAGAAAAGTCGTATCAGATGTGACTGTTCCAGATTATATTCCTACATTTAAACATTATTTTTGTCCTTGCCTCAAGTTTGACAATGTAAACATAGACAAATATTGCTTTTTTTTTGTATTGAAAAACGGCTAAAATATAAGTCAATAGCTCATGGAATGGTAGCTGTGAAGACATCATTGGTTTTCCAATATGATGAATGCTAGATCCTGATAATCCAAGACTTCACATGGTTAGAGAACTAAATCTAGAAAAAATTATTTATTGGCTTACTGTATGTTTTCATGAATATTGGAATGAATTTGAATGTCTATCTAGATTTCTCTGGAGAAAACTTTATGTTATTTACATTGTATCATACATTTTTCACAACAATATATTTAATAAAACATAATATCACAGAGGATGTCTTTGTAGAATCTCTGAACGGAACTTGGATGCTGATCATTTTGGGCCAACTATAGAAACACAGAAATTACTCTGCCAGAAAAATAATGTATAACCAATTCAAGTGATACCAACAAGTTTTAGAAATTGTTCACAAAAGCCTTTTCACAAAATGGTTGGTTTTTCTCAATCCACACATCTGGCTCTCATGAAGCCTTTTTAAATAGAGAAATATAATTTTCTGAAATGTGGGTTTACAAAGCACAGTGGTCATGAACTCTTCTCCATATTTCAAAACTGGAAAGCCAGACGCAGCGTTCCTCTGGGCAGTTGGCCCATTTAATCATGACACAAATAGAGTACTGGTTGACTGTACAGAGTGCCAAACTAAACTCCAAATGTTCTATTTCCATCCAGCAGATTCTATTGTGGCTGATTTTGGAAGAAGGGCAGGTTGGCTTCCTGCCACAATCCTCAGTCAACCCTACATTAGAAGCAAAGTAGAGTATGAGAGAAAAATGTGTATTGATATTTTTAACTGTTTCTTTCTTCTCTATAATTACATATATTAATTGAACCCCACTGAAAGTTGAAAAACATTTTTTTTAAATCCTGCTCTCTCTTATAATAGGAAAGATAGATACAATTTCATATTTAGAATAAAATGTCATGACCAATTGAATTAGTAACACACTATGAATACAATTGGGGACCACTGGATTCCTAAATTTTAGCAGGATGCCATGTAACATGGTTACTGACAAATCACTAACCATCACTCTGTCTCAGCACATATTCTAACAAGACCAGAAATGGCAAATAGCAAGAGTAATTAAAGGTGCCTTTTACAGTCTTTACCTTAAACTTAAGGAAGAGCCTAATTTGAAATTAATGTGTTGATTCAGTAGAATATTTAAATAGAAGGCTTCTCAAGCAATATAAATACTGGCATTGTGACTACTGGTGTAATAATACCTTATTCAACACCAATATCTACAGTAGTCTTGCACATAGAGATGTTAGTTTATCTACATTGCCATTTAATGCTTTACCATTGACTCCATATTTAGCAATCACAGTATGTATGAAGGTTAAGTGAAATCAACACATAAGCAAAAGTTTATTTTCATGCCTTGCTGCTCATTTTAACATCCATCTCAATATACATCTAAAAATAATGAGTAGAAAATTTTCTGTTCAGCATTACAAGAGTCATATATTTTTCATAAAATTACAATTCTTTTCTTTTAATTACCTTTATTTTTTTTTTCACAGTCTAATCATTACCCACCTCCAGTTCCTCAACCCATTTTTCCTCCCCCTCTATCTCTAAGAGGATGTTCCTCACCCCTGAGCCTTAAGTCTCTCAATTGTTAGGCATATCTTCTCCCACTGAGGCTAGATCAGGCAGGCAGTCCTCTGCTGTTATATGTGTTGGGGGCCTCAGACCAGCTCTTGTATGCTGCCTGTTTGTGGCTCAATGTCTGAGAGATCTCTGAGGAACAGGATAGTTGAGACTGCTGACCTCCTTATAGGGTAGCCCTTCTCTTCAACTTCTTCCAGTCTTTCCCTTATTGACCTACAGGGGTTGCTGACTTCAATTCAATGGTTGGGTCTGCATCTGACTCAGTCAACTGATTGTTGGGACTTTCAGAGAACAGCCATGCTAGACTCCTGTCTATTAGCACACCAAAACATCAGTAATAGTGTCAGGTCTTGGAGCCTCCCCTTAAGATGGACCTCAAGTTGGACTGATCACTGAATCACCTATTCCTCAGTCTCTTTTTCATTTTCGTCCCTGAAATGTTTTTTTAGAACAATATTGGGTCATAGTTTTTTTTTTT
>NC_034597.1:73874948-73883425 GCF_900095145.1 Mus pahari
GGGGACAACTCCCAGGCGAACACCCCTCCTCGGGCGGGGACAGGTGCCGGTGCCGGGTCAGCCTGGGGACTGCCGCCGGGTCATAGTTTTTGACTGTGGGATGCCCTATCTTGCTACTGGAAATAGACTCTATAAGTTCCCAATTTCTTTTATAGGAAGAGAGAGAGAGAGAGAGAGAGAGAGAGAGAGAGAGAGAGAGAGAGACAGCAGAGTGAAATGCACCAACAAATAAAAATTCAGAGCACTTAAATATGAAAGCCTCAAAAATTCATGATAACAGAGCAAAAGAGATACTGGAAATTTACACTGAATCATAATTAGTTGTTACCTAGCAACAGTAAAGACCATAAAAAGGGCTGTTCAGCCCCACCTCTCTCTCTCTTACCTCTCACTCCTTTGTTCTCTTATCTCTCACTTCTCTCCCTCCTCTCTCCTCTTTCCTCTCTCTTTGTCTTCTCCTCTCATCTCTCCTCTCCCATTTTCTCTTTCTCTCTAGCCCCCCCTCTCTCTCCTACCTTCTCTTTTTCCCCCTTCATTTCTATAATCAAGCTCTAAAACCAGAGACTGTCTCTGTGCATCAAGGCTGTGCACACTCTTGCAGGTGTTGGGAACCTCTTCCTTCATCCCTCTCTCCTATAAGGAGGTGGGGGGGGCATTAGCAAGGTAGCACTGGGGTTCCCCAGGGCTTTAGCAAAGTAGCTCCAGGAATCCCAGGTAGGGCTGCCCCTTGGCCACCCCCTGAAGAGTGGGTCAGAGGAATGCCCAACCAGGGTTGAGTGGAAAATGTATGGCAGCTCTCCCATGCCTGATAGACCAAAGAATAGGTAAAACTTTGATGTGTGTGGGTTTTTCCTTCCCCTTCTTCCCCAGAAACCCCTTTTTAGTTCCCAACAATTTTTATTTATGTGAATTAATTGTCACCTCCAATGTTTCCTGCTGAGTAAGCTCATTCCTTCTAGCTCTTTCTGAACTCTCACTGGCTGATTTAGCTCTGGTGTTTTGGCTCCAACTCCTTTCCAAGATGACTGATTAAATCTGTCAGGTTCTTCCTGAGTTGCTATACATGGCCTCAAACTAACACTGGGAATTTGTTCAAATTATTTGACTCCTTATTATCTGGCTTCAGTTGCCCCTGCTGGTCTGCAATGAACTGAAGGAACTCAGCTCCACTGCATTGAACTCACTGCATTGACTCCCAGCTGACTGAACTGAACTCAACTGAGTAGAGCTTAGAGATCTGCAAGAGTCTGTCTCCTAAGTGGTGGGATTAAGATTAACGTCATTTACCACTAAGAATAAACTTAAGCTTCTCTTTGCCCGGAGCTCTTTTCTCTTTGCTCTATATGAGAGTGGCCTTGAACACAGAGATCTGCAGAGATCTGCTCATCTCTATCTCCTGGGATAAAAGTCATGTCTGTATTATAGCCAGATTACATATACCTTGAAGGTTTTTTGATATAACCCTTTGCCAGAGCAGCCATGTTGCTGGATAAAAATTCCTCTACATTCACTAAGAACAGATGTATTACAGCAACTGTTCCAGTGGCAGAGAGGAAAGGTTTTGCACTGCATACTTTATATTTCTTTACACTATGGAGCCAAAATGCGATTTTGGTAATTTCTGAATATGGGCTATGAATGAGTAATTTTATACTTTGATTTGCATTATAATTAGTTATTATCCCATTGGCTCAGGATCTAGGACTGTCCAACCCTTTGATATTGTGCCATGCCATTGTAATTTAATATTGTGCCTCATTCGCAATTCTGGAACCTATTCAGCCCATAGGTCTGGAGGCAAGACATGTTGGATAGGATGATAAGATTAGTCAATTACACATTTCAGGCTTTTTGTTTTACTTCTAATCTCCATTTTACATAAAAGGACCATAAACATAATGAAGGGTACAGATATTTTGGCTAAATCCTTCAGTTAGTAATGGGTAGAGTCTTGTGAAAATATTGAACTACTCAGAAGCTGGGTGGAGTGCAGAATCTTCTCCAGGTGAATAGCTTATATGCAGCTAAATATTTATTGTGCCTTATAGTAATTCTTTGAGTATGATCATAGTATATTTATACTTTACTCAGGACCACCAAGTAGGATTTGTTAGAAAACTGTCAAGTGTTCTTAACTCTGCTAACACATGACATTAGAAATTCAGTTAGCAATTGGCAACATATTACCTTTGGCAACTGTGGCAACAGTTTCTTTCTTTCTTCCTTCCTTTCTTTCTTTCTTTCTTTCTTTCTTTCTTTCTTTCTTTCTTTCTCTTAATATCAAACAAGAGATAATTTATTGAGTCAATAAAACCTACTGGTAGAAGTTGTTAAGGGTAAATAAACCAGTAATAATTGTGGTTTGGTATTCTCATTATTCTTGTGTCTCTAATTCAGATTTAGGCCCCGTGGAACCCAACCATCTGAAATACACTGATATCCTGTGAGTTCAACTGGCCATAAAACTCAGGAGAACTGTGAATGAAGATTCCAAAAGTATAGAATGCCCATGACACAACCCACACACCATAAGAAGTTTAGCAAGAAGGAAGGCTTAAGTGAGGATGCTTCAATCCCACTTATAAGGAGTAACAAAATAGTCATGGCAGGCAGAGTGAGGGAGGGACCTAGGAGAAGGAGAGAAAAAGAGAAGGCATAAACAGGTATGGGGGGGGGCAGGAGAGAAGGCCAGAGGAACAGGAGAATGAATGGGTTATGTAACAGCCGAGGGTGGGGGGGGGTGGGAGGAATCTCCAAACAGTCCCAGCAAAGCAACCCAGAATGTGAGAGGCTCCCAGGACTCAATGGGGGTGACCTAACCAAAATGCCCAACAGTGGGGAGATGGAACATGGTTGGGGATTTTTTGGGGTGGCGTTGTTTTTGTTGTTGTTGGTGGTGGTGGTGGTGGTGGTGGTTGGTTGATTGGTTTGTATTTCTGAATATTTTCTATGTGAATGAAAGACATTTTCTCCAATTCATGTATCCTGTGACATCAAAAACATTTTAAAATTCATTTCATACAAAGCCTTGAAAGTTCTTTGTATATATGATTTAGTAATATAATAGTAAATAGGACTACTTTATGGCCATAGTTGAGGTAAGTGACATTTTAATAGTTTCCTCACTGTGAATCCAAATTGCTTCCTTTGTGATCACATATGGTCACTAAGAACTCTAGATTTTACCCTGGAGATGTCCCCCTTGGCTTAGGCTTCTAGAGTTTTAAGAAGCTGTCTTCTTATGAGTTCCCTCTTCCTACTCTACAGAGAGAGTACTATTGCACTCATCAGTGGAGACACACAGGCTTACACACTTTTCAAATATTACAAGTTTCCTTAGAGCATACAGACTGGTTCTTTGTTTTGTTTTTGTTTACTTTTACTCTCTTTCTTCTTTTTTATTTTTTTTCTTATATTCAGTACCAAATGGAAGACAGAAGTAGCAATGATAATATCACAATTAATCAAAGATAAACTCTTTAGCTCTTTCAAACAGTCCCAATTTTGTAACTTAAAAAAAAATGTGTAAAAGTACTGTGATTATAAGTTGGCATTGAAATTATTGAAAAATATTTCTTTTATCCAATGTCTCATACATCAATAAGGGAAATAAATTAGAAATTCATTTATAAATTTACTATATAATTGCTATTACCAATATATTGCTTGTATTTCTTCCCAAAGGAAACAATTTCATCATGACTCTGCATGTCCAGAGAATGGATTTTCAGATCACATATTAAAGTGTAGTCAACTTGAAGCATGATGGGAATGAGTACCAGAGGCATCATTATTCCTGGGACAGAGCTAAAATGTGAGAGAAAGCCCAGATTATTCTGACATTCACTGTTCTTCTTACCTGGACATTGGTACTACATGTTTCTAATGAGACCTCAATATTCAATGTCTCTTTAAAAAGAAGAGAGACAAAACAAATTCAAAGTCAAATTTAAATTTAGGTCAAGAAATTCAATCTGGAAATAATGCATTGTGAATTAAAACTTATATAAATGAAACAAAGATGAGCAATTCAATATTATTATAGGATACATTCATTTAAATTCTATTTAAAAGTGTAATATTTAAAGTCATAAACTAGCCACCTTATTTTTGGATTCTATTCTGTGGTAAAAATGATGAATTGTATTTCCATTTATTTAGAAAGAAAATGAAATAAAATACTTGATCATGCGAGCAACAAATGCTTTCTGGAGAATTTAAACAGTCTAAGTGTTTGTATCAAACAGAATTGTCAATAATTTTATGCTTAATTGTATACAGCTTTGTGTATAGGAAAGCAAAACTAAGTTTGAGCTCCGTATTTATCATTGAATTTTTGTTTTATAATCATATTTAGCGAGTTTTATTCAAAAAGGTGTCCTTTTTGATGTTGACCTTCATTTCCTACCAATTTTCTATAGTAGGTAATTTATTATCATTCATTCTAAAATTAATTTATTGAAAAAAAAAATGTAACACACTGCTTTATAGCACACTATCTTCTGTGACTCCTGAAAACAGTTTGAACCTACAAACAGAATCTTGTGATAATCATGTAAGAAGCAATTCAATGCTTATTAATGCATGTACTTTCATTTCTTCCACTTAGAGAAATGGTTCTAAACCTGCCAGTCACATCCTTTTGAAGAAGTCAAATAACCCTTTTACAGATGCCTAAAACCATCTGAGAACACAGATATTTACACTATATTTTTGAATAGTAGCAAAATTTCAGTTACGAAATAGCCAACAAAGATAAATTATGGCTGGGGGGTCACCACAACATACAGAACTGTATTAAAAATTTTGAGCATTAGAAAGATTGGCTGTCATTGATTAAGACTATATTTTTACTATAAATCTTACACTGACCAACGGTGCAGTACTGGTGCTTTTTTTTTGGGGGGGGGTCGCGGTAAATAACAACTGTCTAATGAGACCAAATGTTTTGCCATTAGGAATTATTAATTCCAGGTACTGAAAATCTAGCCACATCCATGTGCTTAGAGAGGCCACACACACATTAGAGAGCCTAATCCTGCCATTGTCTAAACCAATAGAACCTAACTTCTAACTGCATTCTAAACATTTGTCTTATACCCACTAATAGCTATAGCTCTTATTGCACATCAAAGAAACTTCTGTTATGAAAAAGACAATGACTACTACAGAGATCTTCAATTGGTTAAAACACAAAATATAGATCATCCTGTGTTGTACATCCCCAATGAATAAATTTATAACTAAACCCTTACATGTGGTTCACAAGTCAAGTTATGGAAGAAGATGTAGAAAAATGTAAAAACCAGAAAGACCAGGATTTCTACTGCCAGATTGTGTTTTCTGTATTTTCCAGTGAAACCATACTAATGAATCCTCAACTACAGGGCTACCTACAAGAGACCTGCATAATGAGAAAAGCAGTTGACATGACAAACTGAGTGATTTTAATGTTCTAAGACTTCACTTTTACATAAAGAGGCACATATAATCCATTGCTGCTAAAGTTTTCTCCAGCTCTGAGACCCCTGATAGATTACTCAGTCCCAAAATGTCAATCTGGAATATATGTGCAACAGTAATTGATCCCAGTAAGGTGTGTGTGTGTGTGTGTGTGTGTGTGTGTGTGTGTGTGCGTGTATGTTTGTGTAACAATTATAATTAAATAAGATGAGGTCACTAGTTTGAGAGTGAATAAGGACTATGGGAACAGCTAGACAGGGAGACAGGGCTGGAAATGTACAAATGAGTAAAATGTGCTCATATATGTAATTTCTAAAGTTATAATTTTATATTATAAATACTGCAGGATGGTTGGTGAAACTTTCAGTTTCTTCAGGATTGAAGTGCAGTTGCTGGTTCTGGGGTGGTGTCTTCCTGCTGAGAGGACTGGATTGCAGCTGCTGCTGATTATTGAACTAAACTGCTGTAATCTCAATAGGAAGATTGGACTGCTCCCAAAGAACTATTTCTAAATAGGTCTACTTACCCCATGTCCTAATATCTTCTCTTCTACTACCTCTAGTGAGTGGTGTGCTAGAGGAGAGGTTGAACAGTTAGTAAAAAAAAAAGCTGAAAAAATACATAAGCCAAAAATGTGATATGTATAGAAACGAAGGTCAGATGTTGACGTTGGAAGTCACCCTTGATCACTCTTCACCTCTTTTTTGAGACAGAACCCCTTACTAAACTTTGAGCTCATTAGTTTTGTAAGCTGTTGGCCAATCAGCTTGAGAAATTCTCCTATCTCTGTACCCCATTGTTAGGATATTGTTAGGATTATAAATGTGTCCTTCCTCTTTGCAGGTTTTACTTTGTTTGGGTTAACATAATATAGGACCTCCTGCTTGCACCACTGGCACTTTATCAACTGAGCCTTCCCTCTAGACTTTAGATTTATTTGCTTCAAAACCGTGGTGAATTCAGCATATTAGTTTTCAATAAAAAGTAGTCAACCCAGAATCGCTCCTCTCTAACTGAAATGCCAGGACAAAGAGTGCAACAGAGACTGAAGGAAAGGCCATCCAGAGACCCCCCCCCCCCCCAGGGATTCATCTAATCTGCTGACACCAAACCCAGACACTATTGCTGATGCCAAAAAGAGCTTGCTGACAGGAGCCTGGTATAGCTGTCTCCTGACAGGCTCTGCTAGAGCCTGACCAATACAGATGTGGACACTTGCAGCTAAGCATCAGACTGAGCACTGGGACCCCAATGATGGAGTTAGGAAATGGCTGAAGAAGCTGAAGGGGTTTGCAACCCTATAGGAAGAACAATAATATCAACCAACCAAACCCTCCAGAGCTCTCAGGGACTAAACCACCAACCAAAGAGTACACATGGAGTGAACCATACCTCCAGCTGCATATGTAGCAGAGGATTGCCTTATCAGACATCAATGGGAGTGGAGGCCTTTGGTCCTGTGGAGGTTCGAGGTCCCAGCATATGGGAATGATAGGGGGGTTAGGATGGGAGAGGGTGGGTAGGTGGGGGAGTACCCTCATAGAAGGAGGGGGTAGGTGGTTGGGATAGGGAGTTTGCTGAGTGGAAAACTGGAAGGGGGATAACATTTGAAATGTAAATAAATAAAATAATCATTTAAAAAATCAAAGAAAAGGAGTTGTCAATCAAACATTTGTTCATCTGGTCTTTCTTATTCATTTTATTTTAACTTATTATTTTTTAGATGTAGTTATCAATATTAATTCATAATGTTACTGTTGCTAAATTTTTACATGAAATATGTCATGTTTATATTTCATATCTCACATGTTACACTTTGAAAGTATTAGACATAAATTTTTTTAAAATATGTTGGTAAATATATCCAAAATCTATTATGCAAATAAAGTCAGTGTATCTCAATAAAACATTTATAGTACTTTATAAAATTAACTTTATCTTTTATATTTTTAAGGATATTATAAAACTTAATTTTTGTACTGATTTTACTTTTCAATACGAAATTAATTATTATAGATGAATGCTACCCTACTTTTTAAAATTTTCTAAATTTATATATGAGGTAAACAGTAGTTAATAAATTTCAGAACTAGAATCTATTGTTAGGTTTGTTCCTTATTTAAATATTTGAATGAAGATCATGAAGACAAAGATATCTTTATTAAGATTTGAGATCTAATCACATAAAAATAAACCAATTTAACAGATAAAGTCAAATACTATGCTGCCTTCCATTCCATCCTTGTTATGCATATTGACATGATATATACTCTGTACTTTTCCACCTCCATGTGCAAAGCATGACCATTATTCCAATTTTAAACATCTTATGATGTTTTTCATGTAACTTGTAGACAAAAACTTTCCATCACATAAAAGTAATCTGTCTGTGAGGAGACATCACATCATATTAAACCAATTTAATCACCGCACTTTACTCAGATGTGTTACTGTTTACCTGATAAAAGGTTTCAGATATTCTTTTAATGTCAATAAAAATATTTTAACTCATTTTTAAGGGAACATCACAGCAAGTTCTGGAAATGTCACTAGAAATCTTGCTTTCCAGTAGTGTGAGAAATAGATGGATTGTGAGACAAATAGACTAGGTTTGGGAAACATTTTATAATTGACATCACTGAAAACCATCACAATAACCCAATAAATGAATCCTATAAAATTAAGTGTCTCAGTTACTAAGTCCTTTTTTTCCAATTTTTATTACATATTTACTTCATTTACATTTCAAATGCTATCCCCAAAGTCCCCAATACCCTCGCCCCCCACTCCCCTACCCACCCACTCTCTCTTTTTGGCCCTAGTGTTCCCCTGTACTGGGGCATATAAAGTTTGCAAGACCAAGGGGCCTCTCTTCCCAATGATGGCTGACTAGGCCATCTTCTGATACATATGCAGCTAGAGACACGAGCTCTGGGGGTGGTGGTTAGTTCATATTGTTGTTCTGCCTATAGGTTCGCAGATACCTTCAGCTCCTTGGGTACTTTCTCTAGCTC
>NC_034597.1:73887785-73911681 GCF_900095145.1 Mus pahari
CAAACTTATGGGACACAATGAAAGCATTCCTGAGAGAAAAAGGCATAGCTCTGATTGCCTCCAAAAAGAAACTAGAGAGAGCATACTCTAGCAGCTTGACAGCACACCTAAAAGCTCTAGAACAAAAGGAAGCAAAATCACCCATGAGGAGTAGACAGCAGAAAATAATCAAACTCAGGGGTGAAATCAACCAAGTGGAAACAAAAAGAGCTATTCAAAGAATCAACCAAACCAGGAGCTGGTTCTTTGAAAACATCAACAAAAATAGATAAACCCTTAGCCAGACTCACTAGAGTGCACAGGGAATGCATCCTAATTAACAAAATCAGAAATGAAAAGGGAGACATAACAACAGATCCTGAGGAAATCCAAAGCATCATCAGGTCCTTCTACAAAAAGCTATACTCAACAAAACTGGAAAACCTGAATGAAATGGATAAATTTCTAGACAGATATCAGATACCAAATTTAAATCAGGATCAGATTAATGGCCTAAACACTCCTATATCACCTAAAGAAATAAAAGCTTTCATTAATAGTCTCCCAATCAAAAAAAGCCTAGGACCAGATGGGTTTAGTGCAGAGTTCTATCAGACCTTAAAAGAAGACCTAACTCCAGTTCTTCTCAAACTATTCCACAAAATTGAAACAGAAGTTATTCTACCCAATTCATTCCATGAAGCCACAATTACTCTCATACATACCTAAACCACATAAAGACACAACAAAGATAGAGAACCTCAGACCACTTTCCCTCATGAATATCGATGCAAAAAAATACTCAATAAAATTCTCGCAAAGAGAATCCAAGAACACATCAAAACAATCATCCATCATGACCAAGTAGGCTTCATTCCAGGGATGCAGGGATGGTTTAATATACAGAAATCCATCAATGCAATCCACTATATAGACAAACTTAAAGACAAATCCACATGATCATCTCATTACATACTGAGAAAGCATTTGACAAAATCAACACCCATTCATGATAAAAAGTCTTGGAAAGATCAGGAATTCAAGGCCCATACCTAGACATAATAAAAGCAATCTACAGAGAACCAATAGCCAACATCAAAGTAAATGGAGAGAAGCTGGAAGCAATCCCACTAAAATTAGGGACTAGACAAGGCTGCTCAGTCCTTTCAATACATGCTTAGATTTTTATTTTATAGCTTATAGTTGACATATTTATTTTATTTTTAGAAAAATTGAGCAAATGTGTTGTATAATTTATATGAAATTGTATTCATATGACCAGTTTATTCACAAATCCCTTCAAATATGATTTATCTAGGAACCTGTAATTAAGATTAGGAATGACTCAACATGACATCACCACAACTATATTGATTTCTTTACTGTGTAGCCATTTTCTCAGAGTTGAAACATCCCAGCATAAGAAAAGGCACCTTAACCCTCAGGAGTTCCTAGCTGAACTAGTGAAACCTCACTTCACTTCACAAAGGAGGAGGTTCCTGTGATTACGGAAATGAACAACTCACAATTCTCCAATGATCCTGAAACTAAAAAGTTTATACACGGTCAGGTTATGAAAGCTACAGACACCTGCTAGGAGGAGATCCAGCTGGACCTGCTCTGTTGCTGGGACTGTCCGCATGTTACACTGCTGAGAGCCATAGAGCTCCATAGTGCAATTTCCAGGGGGGTTCACAGGGCACTTTGGAGAGTCAGCAGCCTTTGAGTCCTCCCTGTAAATGTAAGCAACCCTCACCCACACTATTTTAATTAATCACACTGAATTCACTGATTCTTTAAGATAGACTTATTGAACATTTTAATTTTGAGATTATAGGATAATTAGACTTATCCTTTCTCTTTTAATCTTTCAAAGTCTGCCTCATTAAACCATCAAATTCATGGACTTCTACAATTTTTACTTCAAAAATATGAGTTGTCTGTAGTTCATGAAGGGGCGAGGCCTCCTGCTATGTTTCCCTTCCCTCTTTGACAATGTGAACTTAAAAAACAAAACAAAATTTTGTTTAATTTCAGTCACTCATTCTCATTTGAGGTAATTAGATAATTGTGTCAGGTTTGCCCCGGAAAAGTATCAAAGAACACACTATCAGAAGTAATAGCTGGATTTCTAGAATACCATTCTTGTCCAATACAGATTCTAAAAAAAAACAATGCTTCAAAATTTTTAATATAAATAATTTTATATTTCTTAAATTGCCCACCAGTCCTTAATTCAAATGGGTTATCAGAGAACATTGTATTTTATGTATTAATAGACATGTAAATATTTGCATAAAATTCTCATGTATAATATTTAAAATACTTTTTAGATACCAATTAAGTCTCTGATTTATTAACATGATTGAATATTAGTAAAGCTTCTCTATGTCAGTACAAAATGTAGTTTTATATCTATTCATGCAGATTGGATGAGCATATGCTAGGATCATTATGTCCTATCACATGCACATTTTGTCATCTCTCTGAATTATAAAATAAGAGCTGAACTTGTTATTTTATTTCACTTTGTCATAAGCTTTTAGCATTTGCTGCTTAATTAAGATGGAAAGGTCAAAAATGACAGAGCTCACAGATTTTGTGATGCAGCAGTGAGCTACTCCATACAACTGGGTGTACACTTCCCATAAAGAGAAGATAGATCTAAATTTTAGATGACCTAGAGGCACACACAATGAGTTCTTTAAAATTATTCAGACATACATCTGATAAAATAGAAAATAAAAAGAAATACAAATAAATTAGAACTTACCAACCTCAGAATTTCCTATGGCTACTTTAGCTTCAACTACGAAGTAGTTGGTTTAGTTCATAACTGATTTAAATTCAGCAGATTAGATGCAGAGAAAAAAAATGACTAAATCACATACAACAGTGTGTTTATGAAGTTCATAAAGAACAAGATTTTCCTATACAATCATTCCTAGGCTGAAAAATAAATAATTTGGGTGATGTAAAATCTTGAATAATAATAACTTAAAAATGCCATAATTTATGCCAAACTGAAAGTCGGAGTTTGCTTTAAATATAAATTAGGTATTGGAAAATATAATTGTTAGGATACAGAGAAGATCATGGTGTATTTGATGACCATAGTACTGTAAGGAGTTCCATTAAGAGACAGACAGAGATGGACATCACAGAGAAAGATAACAGAAAAGGAAACAGATTTGGTTCAGCAACTGCTGGAAGATGGGCATCAAAGGCTACAGGTTATCTTGGAGCAAGAAAGAGACTATGGATAAACATTTTTATATTCTTTCTGAGGGAACAAGATCAGATCGACACCTTGATTACGTAGATTTACCTCCAGAAGCTTCATAAAACAAGTGTTGCTTCTAAACACACTATATAATGATAGCATAATAAAATATAGTCTAGCAACCATGGAAAATAAATACAAATAGCCATAGAGTCATTCTCTGCTCAAACAAAACCAAACTGAACATATAGGAAATGTAATAATGAAAAATGTTAAAAAAAAAATCATGTTAAATAAAAATGTTTTGCTTTTGAAGAGAGAGAGAAATAAAGTTGGATGGATGGGAAGGTAGGATGAAATATGAAAAGTATGGAAAAATATGATCAAAATATACTTTCTGAAAATAATTTTGATAGACTAGACTAAATTTTCAAGGACGGCTGAAGAGTATCACCTAGCAGTAGGGGGCTGTCCTAGCTTGACCATGGCTCTCTATTTGATCCTCAAATAACAAAATGAATAAAACTTTAAATAAGTAAATGCCCTAATCAAATAAATGTGTAAAATCTTACCAAAATCATAGTCAGAAATCAAAAATAGACAAAGACTAAAAAGATATATGGCATATCTAAAAAAATGTTTTCACTAAAAATTTCTAAATACATTAATGTATCAAATTAATTTTTAGTGTTAAAAATAATATGGCAATACTAAAACACAATACAAGCTTAAATAAAAGTTAAGGAGACAGAGGAAGAGGAGGTTGTTGTTTCACTACATCCAAACTAAACTATACAAAAAACGTTGTGGACAAATGTCTACCTAAATATAAACTATTATTATTTATACTGTGAAGAAAATACAAATTATATTATAGGTTCTGGTATAAAGCAGGAGAGGTAAAATCTTTCAGAGACACAACTGCTCTTCAGATTCCACCACAGGTCTATATGAATAGTCTACTAAAGGGAATGATAATTGATTACTAATGAGAGGAACATAGACCATCGGAATTGTGCAGTAGAAGTCCTGAAAGCATCAGAGGAGAATGAGCCTGGGAGCTTGGCACTTCTAAAGAACAAGACACTGAACTCAAGTTTTCATGCTACCTGTTAATATGACTATTTCTCTCATTCTACCATACTTCTCTGATAATATCCTCACATCCTTAAAATTAAAGGACAAATCCAGGAATCTTACAAGGCATTACAATTACTTACATTACTTCTAAAGAACAAGACACTGAACTCAAGTTTTCATGCTACCTGTTAATATGACTATTTCTCTCATTCTACCATACTTCTCTGATAATATCCTCACATCCTTAAAATTAAAGGACAAATCCAGGAATCTTACAAGGCATTACAATTACTTACATTACTTCTAAAGAACAAGACACTGAACTCAAGTTTTCATGCTACCTGTTAATATGACTATTTCTCTCATTCTACCATACTTCTCTGATAATATCCTCACATCCTTAAAATTAAAGGACAAATCCAGGAATCTTACAAGGCATTACAATTACTTACATTACTTCTAAAGAACAAGACACTGAACTCAAGTTTTCATGCTACCTGTTAATATGACTATTTCTCTCATTCTACCATACTTCTCTGATAATATCCTCACATCCTTAAAATTAAAGGACAAATCCAGGAACCTTACAAGGCATCATGAATACTCATTAATACTGTAAGCATTAAGGCAGAATTATCTTCGAGCCTACTCAAATTGAGTTCAGACTAACTATTGAGTATGACATTTTTTTGAACGAACTTGAGGTCTGTACGACATTTGCAGCTTTAAAATGCAATTTGGTTCTAATGAGAGACTGTGAATCAATAGATCCTTGAGAACAAATTAAAACGAAAATCAGATATATAGTCAAAGAGAAATGCAATTATACCAAGCTTTCTGTTAACAATACTTATTAGTAAGAGTAATGAAAACGGCAGTAATCTTAAGACTACAAACTCACTTTGTGTAAGGGCAGAAGTAAAATTGCAGACTGATTGTGAGCAAAATGGTGAATTTCTCACTGAGATGTGGTGGTGCATGTTTGTAAACTTAGAACTCTGAAGGCTAAGGAAAGAAGATTGCCGTGAATTCAAGGCAAATATGCCAGATTTAATGACTTACAAAAAACGTGTCAAAATGTGCTTCACACACTAGGGAGGAGTGAAGAGGAATTTTCATCCAGTAGCATGGCTGCTCAGGCAGGGATCACGTTGAAAGACCTTCTAGGTCTATATGATCTGGCTGAAAGGTAGACTTGCCCTGGATTACAGTATGATACAGACCAGACCTGAAAACATACTTTTAATCCTCAAAGGTAAGTTTTTTGGAGAATTAGCAATGCAAAGGGAGACAAAAAGAGGAGGCCGTTTTACTAAGACAGATTACTTACTATGCTTGATACAAAATTTCCATGATGTCTTTGAATTGAGAGCTTTGAACACTGAATGAAACTCCCTGAGGTTTTCATTTGCTGAATGGACTGAACCTCTGAGGAAAATATCATTTAAAGCATTAAAAGCAAAATTAAAAACTTTATAATGTCATGTATATAAAACTCAAATAATTTAAACTAGTCAAGGTAATAGCCTTAGTAATACAAGAGAGCAAACACAGTAATTGGGTTGAAACAGTAACCTGTAAATATAAATTGCTTACCAGGTGACTGAATTTGGCTCAGTTTCAAAACATAACTAATGTTTGGCTCAAAGGGGAAACTCATGGCACACTGGAGTCTGAGATTAAATGAGAAATGAAATACAAAAGAATACTGAACATTCTGAGGGTGTAACTTTTATTCCTCTTATGTTATTGTCATTTCAGAGGCTTTCTAGTGAATAAAGTCACCCTTTCCACAACTCTCTGGGAGGCTGATTCAAGTCAGCTCTTCTGTCTCAAGACTATTCTCCAAGTTGACTGATTCAAACTGGCTTGTACTGTCTTTGGACTGAATTGTTCTGCTTGGCCTCAAATTAACTCTGGCAATCCCTGTTAATATTTTGGCTCCATCTCATTCCCTGTCTTGTTTCGTTTCACCTACAACCTGCCTCTCTAAAACTGACCCCCTCCCCCTTTCTTGCCGTGTGCTCACTACTCTCCTAAGTTACCATTTTTTCTCGTCTCTTCGCTTGAGAATTAAGCATATTCTATCTCTGACTTGTTTTGTCAAATATTTTGTTGATATATGTATCACTTTGCTCTTCAATTACATGTCACTTTCAAACTTGGCTGTTTTATTTATTTATTTTTCTATTTATTTTTTTACAAACTAACTTTATGTACATGGTTTGGGATTAGAGGTGTGTACTAAGCGTATGTTTTTATTCCAGCAACAGTGATTAAAAGTGTATACTAAGGGTGTGTCTGTATTGTAATAAGGTCACAGAGACCAAGGTTTTTGCATGTGACCTCTTAATTCTGCAGCCATGTTACTTTATTAGAAATTATCTAAAACATTGAAAATGGAATAAAAGTCTAGGTCACTTATAACTTTAAAAAATTTAAGAGAATCCAAGACCCCAAAAGGAAATAAAATAAATATTTCAGTGAAATACTGTTTTCAAAAACCTTAAATTCTCAATAAAAAATTGTAAAAGTTGTAGAAAAAAGGATTGGAAGAAAGAATGACAGATTAACATTATTTCTGAAATTATATGAACTATGCAGAAAGGAAAAATAATGACTGAAATTTTTTGAAAATCATTTATTATTTTCTGTTTTCTATCATTTATTATACATCTATTTTCTTTCATTTATTTTTAGAATTCTATAGAAAGTCAGGACAAAATGTATATTTGAAATAAATTATAGTACTCTAAAACGAAGATTATAGAATTCAATTTGTGCTAGATTTTTAATATATTAAAGTCTCTGGCTTGGGGGTAGATAGCAGAAATATTTCTTCTCAATTCTAGAAGTAATTTCTTTGTCATTATCTCCTCTAATTTGAAAGGAAGTGTCATTCTCTTATTTCATTTAGTTGTCACAAACTCATAGAATGTGTGAAATATATTTCATAACAAAATTGGCCCTAAGTTCAAGTTTGTGTAGAATAACAAATGTAAACTTTGTCTTTTGGGAATGAGGCAAACATACAACTATTTATAGCATGTACTTGTAATATATTAGAGAATGTGAAAAATGCATCAACAAGAACCTGACAGAGTCTTTATAATACAGTATTTTACAAGAATATAGTTTATATAGATTACAATCCTGTATTCATAAATACAGCATATGAAAATATATTACAAATTACAAAAACAACAAAATAGGCAGAGCAAGAAAGGAAACAAATATAAATGTTTGATTTGTGCATACCACAGATTTTACACAATTTCATTATCATATAAATAGCTTGCATATATAATCCTCTATCCGTTAATTCTGATAAATGCAAGAGTAAAAATTAAGATTAATAGAGTTTCCTGTGAGAGATTTGCTGCATGTTCTACTGGCAGCACTTCTCAGCATGTTTATGTTGCTCTCTGAGAAACTTTGTGCATTCCATTACTGATTTACAATATATGCTTGCTTGTGCTTTTATAGACTGCTAAGCTCTGTAAAATTGCTATTTTATTCTTAACTTTTGATGCTTCTATTTTGCCAGTTGTGAATCTTTAATTTTGCTGATCTTACAAGAGCAAATGAAACATTCAAAGACAAAAATTAAAAATGCAAATATTCATTACACTCTTCCTTAATCTACAGTTATCCTGTCATCCTCCTTATTAATATAATAATTCATAATGTTTTTTTATCACTTGAAATGACTCCTTTATGAAGTTGATGAGCATTTATCACACATTTCTCATGCACTGGCAGTTCAACAATAGAGAAAAGTTCAAGAAAACTGTAATTCATTCATCAGACTCAAAATTACTTACTACTTGCAAAAAATTATGTAAAGAAGTAATTACAATCATTCCCACCATAAAAGTAAGTTGGTTCAATTGTTGGAAACTAGACCTCTCCGTAAATATAAATGCTCCTGGAAAATTAAATAACACAGTGACCATTCAGAGATCAGTTAAGATCAGGATTTCTTGGTGTTCATGTGAATTTTGAGAAAAATGGAATGTTTTATATAAATTATTGACTTTTCAAGAGAACATGTCATGTGTGTGTAACTTGAAACAGTAAAGTATACTGAAGTATTGGATACTAGAGTACATAGCACTAGAGATTAGGCTTGGGATTCTAATGTTCATGAGATTGCTAAGGCTTAAAAATTAATAGCTAATTATTTCATCTAGGATCCTTTCCTTTTGAGTCCTGAGAGTCAAAAGTCCTGAGAGTCACCTACCTCCCAGGTCTCTGTTGCATTCTGGAGGGTTCCCCCCCCCTCCAACCTCCTACCTCCTGAGCTTGCCTGTTTCCATTCTTTCTGCTGGCCCTCAGGGCTCCAGTCCTTTTTCCTCAGACCATACTAGATCAGGTTCTCCTCTCTCCCTACCCCTTTTTTTCCTAGGTCACTCCCTCTCCCCTTGAGGTTTCTTTCTTCTCCCTTCAAGTGGGACTGAACATCCTTACTTGGGCTCTTCAGATTATTGACCTTTTTGAGTTCTGCGGACTGTATCTTGGGTATTCTGTACTTTTGGTTGTTGTTGTTTGGCTAATATCCACTTATTAGTGAGCACATACCAGGCATGTCCTTTTGGGTCTGAGTTACCTCATTCAAGATAATATTTTCTAGTTCCATCCATTTGCATATAAAACTCAGGATGCCTTCGTTCTTAGTAACTGAGTAGTATTCCACTGTGTAAATGAACTACAATTTTAGTATCAGTGGAGAGAGGGAACTTTTAAAGCCCATCTCCAGCAGAAAGGCAGAGAATTGAGTGAGCAATGGGGTGGTTATTCCACAGTCAAAACTCTGATCCATAATTGTTCCTGTCTGAAAGAACTGCAGGGATGAAAATGGAGAGGATCCTGAGGAAATGAACGCCCAGCTACAGCTGGATCCAAAATGGGGTCCTGCTCAAGGGGAGGTACCAAGACCCGACACTATTTGTTTGTTTGTTTGTTAGTTTGTCTTGGTTTTTCAGTCCAGAGTTTCTCTGTATAGCCCTGCCTTGGAACTCACTCTGTAGACCATGCTAGCCTCTAACTCAGAAATCTGCCTTCATCTGCCTCCCTAGTGCTGGGATTAAAAAGGCTTGACACTATTACAGAGGCTATGGAGCGCTCAAAAAAAGGGACCTATCATGGCTGCCCTCCAGAAGACCTCACAAGCAGCTAGAAGAGTCAGATGCAGACATTTGCACCCAACCAATGCACAGAATCTGCTGAACGCTGTGATTGAATTAGGAGAAAGCTGGAAGAAGCTAAAGAGGAGGGCAACACTATAGGTGGAACAGCAGTCTCAATTAACCTGAACCCTTGAGATCTCTCAGACATTGGATCACCAAACAGGCAGCATATACCAGCTGATATGAGGTACGCAGCACACATATACTAGAGAACTGCTGGATCTGTGTTCATTTAGAGATGATGTAACTAACCCTCAAGAGACTGGAGGCCCCAGGGAGTTTAGAGGTCTGGTGGAGTGAGGGTAGGGGATGGCAGGACATCCCCATGGCAACAGGAGTGCAGAGAGGAGATATGGGCTGTGGAACAGTTGAAGGGTGTATCAGGAGGGGAATAAAATCTGGAGTGTAAAAAAAAATGAAGAAAAAATAAAAAGAAAGAAAGAAAACAAAAAATAAAATAAAAGCTAATTATTTGGATGAGTAGAAACTCAGATACTTCCTCATTTTAATGAAATGCTATTCCTATACTAGATAACTTAATTTTTCATAAATGGATTCTAAAATTAACAATTATGCTTATGGATTCTTTCAGTAAAATTGACTTTATTTTATTCATATCCTCATTATTTTTCAGATCATTCCTTTCAGGCATATTTGCATTATTTATAATTTTTCTCTTTACATAATAGTATTTTAAATTGTCAATAGCTTGCATTAAGCTAAAACTCAAAAGAAATAAATCAGAATACCATTTCAGAATCAGAATCATTCTGTTTTCTTACTTGGAAAATTGTATTTTTTTTATTGAAAAAAAAAACCATATAGTTCCCCTTGGCCAATTCCTTCGATATCCAACACATTCTCACCCACAAAACTGCAGTCTTTCTCTCTCTCTCTCTCTCTCTCTCTCTCTCTCTCTCTCTCTCTCTCTCGCCTACACACATGCAAACAATCCAACCATATTTTAGACACTTAACACACAATAAAGGTATACACACAAAAAAATCCATAAAACATAAACTTGTAAGCCTTAATAAATGAGCAAAATTCCAGCAAGACAAACTGCCTAAGCAAAGCAATAAGGTATAAAAAAGTATACAAAAATATCTTTGAGTTTGTTTTGAATTTGCCATCTACTGATGGGCATGGGCCCTAACATGAAGTGTGGTTAATATAATCAATGAGACCCTAGTGGGGAAAACTTTCCTTTGAAACTGAAAGCCAATGGAGATCCCTTCTTGCTTAGGAATGAGAGGCCATGTCCACTTATCCCTCTCTTTTCCAAGACTCTATTTGCCCTCTCTTTCCTGATTCCTCCTTTTTTTTTTTTTTTTTTTTAATTAGATATTTTCTATATTTACATTTCAACTGCTATCCCCTTTCCTGGTTTCCCCTCTGAAAGCCCCCTATCCCCTCCCCTCTCTCCCTGCTCACCAACCCATCCACTCCCTCTTCCTGGCCCTGCATTCCCCTATAGTGGGGCATAGCGCCTTCACTGGACCAAGGGCCTCTTCAGCCATTGATGAACCACTAGGGCATCCTCTGCTACATATGCAGCTGGAGCCATGGGTCTCTCCATGTGTACTATTTGGTTGGTGGTTTAGTTCCTGGGATTTCTGGGGGTACTGGTTAGTTCATATTGTTGTTCCTCCTATGGGTCTGCAAACCCCTTCAACAACTTGGGCCCTTTCTCTAACTCCTTCATTGGGGACCCTGTGCTCAGACCAATGGATGGCTGTGAGCATCTACTTCTGTATTTGTCAGGCACTGGCACAGCCTCTCAGGAGCCATATCAGCCTCCTGTCAGCAAGCACTTGTTGGCATCCTCAATAGTGTATGGGTTTGGTGATTGTATATGGGATGGATCCCCAGGTATGGCAGTCTCTGTATGGTTATTCCCTCAGTTTCTGCCTCACACTTTGTCTTTATAACTCCTTCTTTGGGTATTTTGTTCCCCTTTCCAAAAAGAGTTGAAGTAATCCCACTGGTCATCCAGGCTCCAGCACACTATCTTCATGTCATCTCATCTTGTTGAGGTCCCACTGCCAGCCAGAGCTCAGGCTCTGGGATGTGGCATGTCTTGACCTCGATGGGCTGGCGGTCGTCCATCAGCACAGCCAGGCCCAACACTGCTCCAGCAAGTTCACAGGCACTGGATGGTGTGTCACTTCAGCCCCCAGAGAAATCCACACGGGCTGTGCTCTCAGTCACCACCCACTGTCTGGGTGTGGGTAGCTCCACTGGCTGGGTGGAGACTAAGTGCTTGGCCATCATTACAGCCTGGTGGATCAGGGTCTGCTCAGGCCCCTCATAATGGCCGGCAGCTGGACCCAGCAAGGCGGGCCTGGTCTTTTTAGTCACAGATTCTCATGTGGACTCTACAAATTTCATGGCCCAGTATAGGCCCCCTAAGGCCCTGGAAAGGATGACATTGAGACCAACTCTGAATATATACTTTCAGGCATTCCCATATCAACTTTGATCCTCAGCCTTCTACAGCAGGGAGCAGGGAAGAGTGAAGGTATATTCTCAGGTCTGTGGCAGTGAACCACTTTCACCCACAGTCTACAGCAAGCTTTTGATAACCTAAGCCTTTCCAACAACACTATAATGTCAAAGGAACCTGGTGGTAGTGGATTCTCAACACCAGCATCCATGGAATAAATTCTAATTTAAAAACAGAACAAAACAAAAACAAAAACAGTCGAAGTATCCAGAGTTTGGTCTTCCTTCTTCTTGATTTTTATGTAGTTTGTGATTCCTCCTTTATACCAAACTCTATGTCCTTCCATTCCTCTTTTCCAACCCCTCTTTCTTTTCCCATGGAGTCTAGTTCATGTGGCTCAGAGATTCGCGGGTGTGGAACCTGCCCTGGTGTATGTTCAGTCTACCCTGGGTTCAATTAATAAAGAAAACTTACTCTCCTTCTCCCACCAGCAAACAAATGCTAATAACTCTTTATCTAGTAGTGAGATTTTGTGTCTATCTTCCCACTTCTGTGCCACAATTTAATTTGACTATTGTTTTTACTGGTCTTGTTCATGATGCCACATTTACTGTGAGTTTGTATGCACAGCTAACCTGTTGTGTCAGAACATTGTTTCTTTGATTTCTTGATCACCTCTGCTCTTAAAATCTTTCTGTTTCAACTATGCAGACTTACGAACTTTGAATGGAAGAGTGTGACACTTAGGTTCCATTTAGAGATGAACACTAATTTATTCTCTACAGGCAAACCGGTTGGGATTCTCTGTGATAATTTTTATAGGCTGCAAGGGGAAGCTTCTCAGATAATTTGGAGATGCTCTGATATACAGGTGTATCAAAAAGAAAGTAGGAGCTATTTATGAATTTCAGGCAACAAATTATTTCCAGTGTGGAATCCATCTTCAAATCTTCCAATTTTTGTTAACAATACTGAATTTATACACATCTCCGTTTTTTCACTTACCTCCAGTTTATTTTTCACAGAATTAAGCATCGGAGGAGTCTATATAATTTTGACTATTGATTCCACTTTTTATAAACCTATGGGGGACCATTTGCTTTCAAACAACCACAGTATCTATTGTGGAAATTCCCTTTCATGTAACCTTGCCCTTTATGCAATGATAGCATTCTTTCTTTCCAACATTATTTCTTCCTTATTTTTTTCATATGTGTTTCTTTCCTGAGCTACTTCACTAAGTACAATCATCAGGTTTATCCTGATATTTTCATCCATTTACATACAAAATTATCATTTCATTCTATTTTTGTAGATGAAGACATTTTAATAAATTGTGTGTATGTAGTGTAGGTGTGCCTGGGTTATAAATAAGTAAGTTGATCAACCTGTGGAAATAAAAAAATATAGCAACTTTCCTCAGTGGTTTCTGCTTTAGTTCTGCCTTGATCTGCCTCCATGATGGATTGTATAACCTGCTGGTCAAATCAACATTTTTCTCCATCATTAAATTTAGTCAATGCTTTATTACAAATATAAAAAAGCAAGCTACAACACATCTCAGATAAGAAAGTAATTCAGCAGTTTAATAATGTGCTTACTCTTTTAAGATACAAAAATAATTTATTATGATATAGTTATTTTAGGAAAATTGTATGAATTTATGCATTGCTTAAGGATAACCAAAATTTGACACCATTATGTACAATATAATTTGCAAACTTTGTTAATAAGTATTATGGAATTACATAAAATATTATTACTTTTAGTCAAAACTCCATTGCAGTTATGTCAAAGACCCTTGGGGAACTTAATCCTCTCATTTGACTAAGATAACATAATTTCAAAGTGCTTTAAACATTTATTCATAAACCATATGCAAATGCTACTCTCGAGATCAAGGAATATCAAGGAAGAACACTGGGCAGAAGTATAAAATCAAAAGATAAGGGGAGGTCTGCTAAATGCCACCTTAAGGACAGAAGAAGCCTTTGAAACCACTGCTTGCATTGGATTTTCCCAAAACTGGCCATGAGTACAGACAGTTATGGATGAACAAGGATCTAGTTTCTTCAATAGACAAGAGTTTTGAGCACTTAGTCTCAAGTTTGTGCTAGAATGGAGCAATGGCTCAGTCTTTTTGGAGAAGCAACATCACTAGGGGCACATTTGAGAGTTTATAGTCTCACCTTATATTCAGTTCTTCGTCTCTGCTTCGTGATTAAATTTGAGGATGGGAGATTTTTTTTCTGATTCCCATTTCTGCCACCACACCAGCAGCTTGATGCCATGGCTCTTATACCTCTTGAACCATAAGCCAAATTATAACCTTTATTCCATAAGTTTCTTTCAGTTACGGTATTTTATCCCAGTAACTGAAAATAAAAGGACATACCTGTCTCTTCATGAGTTATTGACCTCTGATGGACTCTAAAAGAAAGTAGATCATTACTCAGATTTCCATCCAACAGCGAGCCCAGCAGATTCCATTGAATAGTTACGTATTCAGGATCACTCAGAATTCCCCACTTAAACTCAGATCACATGTAAATCACAAAATGAAGTGATCATGTCTTTGACAGAAAAGTTTTTAACGAGTGTTTGGAGAGATATAAAAGGGGAGTCGCCAGTATTCTTTATACACATGTATTAAATTGTCCTAAATGAGCTCAATTAATTAAAAAAAACCCAATAAAAGATTTGTGTGTTTTAATTTTATGATTTTGCATTATCCTGCATTGATTTCATAGATGTCCTTGGGCATGTGAACTCAAGAGAACAGAGAGCATGTTTTCATGCTTGAAGCTCAGCATTTTATTACTTCATTAAAAGAGGATTTTTATATATTTCATATTTTTTGTTTTTTCTTTCTTTCTCTTTAATTTATTTCTTTCCCTCCTGTTTGCTTGTTGATTTGTTTTAAAGAAAGTGTCGCATGTAGTCTTATCTCACCTTAAACTCTTGAATTTGCTATGTGAATAAGGATGAGCTTGGATTTTAGAATCCACATGAAGCCACCTTTTTAGTGTTTGGATCACAGAAACACATCATTTTGTCTAGTTTATTGGATACTGAGGAATGTCTTGTTATTATAAGATTGCTCCAGTTTCTTTATTAATGCTCTTAGTGCTGTGGACTTTCTTCTTCACACTCTTCACACTGCTTTTATTATGGTCTACAAGTTTGGCTTTGTATGACTTCATTTTCATTGTATTCTAGAAAATCTTTCATATCTTTCTTAATTTCTTCTTTAATACAGTTTGTAAGCTTTTCTATTGTTTCTCTTTTTGTTGAATTCATGATTTAATCGATGATTATCTGGTCAGATACAATGGGTTATTTCAATTTTGTTGTTTCTGTTTAGGCTTGCTTTGTGACTGAATACATGGTCAGTTTTGGAGAAGGTTCTGTGTAGTGCTGAAAACAATGCCTATTCTTTGTAAACAGGTGAAATGTTCTGTAACATTTGAGTAATGACATCTGTTAGTTTCATTATTTCTCTGTTTAGTTTCTGTCTTGATCACCTGCCCATTGGTGAGAGAGGGAGTTGAAGTCTACCCCATATTAATGTGTGAGGGTCAATGTGTGTTTTAAGCCTTAGCAATATTTCCTTTATGAATAAGAGTGTCCTTGTATTTGGGTATAGGTGTTCAGATAGCTATCTCTTGTGAGGCTTTGCCAGAGCCTGGCAAATACAGAAGTGGATGCTCACAGTCATCTATTGGATGGAACACAGGGCCCCCAATGAAGGAGCTAGAGAAAGTACCCAAGGATTTAAAGGTGTCTGCAACCCTATAGAAGGAACAACAATGTGAGCTAACCAGTATCTCTCAGAGCTTGTGTCTCTAGTTGCATATGTATCAGAGCATGGCCTTGTAGGCCATCAGTGGGAGGAGAGACCCTTGGTCTTGTGAAGATTATATGCCCCAGTACAGGGGAATGCCAGGGCCAGGAAGCAGGAGTGGGTGGGTTGGGGAGCAGGGCTAGGGGAAGGTATAGGGGATTTTCAGGATAGCATCTGAAATGTAAATGAAGAAAATATCTAATAAAAATATTACTAAACTCAAGAAGAAAAAGAAGAAGAAGAAGAAGAAGAAGAAGAAGAAGAAGAAGAAGAAGAAGAAGAAGAAGAAGAAGAAGAAGACACTAGACATCAACAATCCAAATATCCCAATTAAACAGTGAGATACATATCTAAACAGATTATTTTCAATAGAACAAGTTGAAATGGCTGAGAAGCATTACAAGAAATGTTCAGTGTCCTTAGTGATCAAGGAAATACAAATTCAAACAACTCTGAAGTTTTATCTTATATCTGTCAGAATGGTTAAAATAAAAATTTCAAGGGACAGCTCATGCTGGTGAGGATGTGGAGCAAGGTCAACTCTTATCCTTGTTGGAAGAACAAACTTCTATAGCCACTTTGAAAATCAGTGTAACTTTCACAAAAAATTGGGAATATATCTACTCTGGACTCAGCAACATCACTCTGTGCACCACTTAAAGAACACTCTACCATACCACAAGGACACTTGTTCAACTATGTTCATATCACCTTAATAGCTAAAACCTAAAAAAAAAAAAACTAGATTCCCCTCATCTGCAGAATGGGTAGAGTAAATACACATTTGCATGATGGAATATTACTCAGATATTAAAAACAAAGAAACCAAATTTGAAGGCAAATAGATGGAACTAGAAAAGATTTTCCTGAGTGAATTAACCTAGGCACAGAAAGACAAATATGGTATATACTCCCTTTTAAGTGGATATTAGCCATAAAGTACAGGATAACCATGCTAAAATCCAGACACAAAGAAATTAAGTACCAAGAAGTACACAAAGGAGGATGCTTGAATATCAATGAGAAGGGGAAATAACATATACATTGTGGGCAAGTGTGAGTAGATGTGTGGCAGAAGTGTGGGGTGATGAAAACAGGGGGGATAAAATTCTGGAGAATAAACCTCAGAGAGACAACGAGAATCTGGGTAGAGTGTATCTCAGGGATTAGCTAGAAACCTAGTACCATGAAAAAACAAAACAAAACAAAACAAAACAAAACAAAAAAAACTTCAATTTATGTCTTCTGACAATTGTGGCTATGGATCTTGACCTATCTCCTGTAACCAGTCTAGACTCCTAATAGGGGAACTGGGACACCAATCCCCCCCAAAAACATAACTTTCTCTTGTCTACAAGACATGCACGAATAAAAGAATTGAGGGAGTGGTCAACCAATGACTGGTCCAGCTTGAGACACATGGCATGAGATGGAATGCACCTCTTACACTACTACTGATATTCTAATACACTTGCTGAAGATAGCCAATCACTTACCTCTCTAGAAAAGCTTCGCCAAAAAACTGACAGAAACAGATGCAAAGAGTCACAAATAAGCATTCTGTGGTGGAGCTTGGCAAATCCTGCAGTAAATGGAGATGAATGATTGTAGGAGAAAGAGAGGTCAAGGACACCACAGGAAAACCTACAAAATCAACTATCCTGGGCTCAAATGGGCTTACAGAATCTCAATCACCAAGCAGGGACCCTGCCTGTGATTGACCTGCATTCTGTGCACATTTGTTGTAGTTGTGTAGCTCAGTCTGTATGTGAGACTCCTAACAGCTGGAGTAGGGGTGTATTGGACTCTGCTCCCAGCCTTTTGGACCTTTTTTCTCCTTTTAAACTGTGTAGTCTAGATTCGGTATGAAAATATACATCTTATTTTACTGCAATTTCACATGCCAGGGCTGGTTAATATCCATGGGAAGCCTCTCCTTTTCTGAAGAGAAATGGAGGAGGAGAGGGTTTAGGGAGTGGTGTGAAGGACTGGGAGCAGAGCAAGATGGTAAACTGAGGAAAGGACAACTAATGAATTTTAAAAAATTCATCTCTTAACTACCTTTTTGAAAAATAAAGTCATAATCTATACTGAAGGTAGGCATGACGGAAACTCAAAAACAAAACTTAGAAATGGGAATTCTGGAGATAAAAGTCTTCTGGCTTTCATACTATTTCAAAGTCAGCTAGGTATCTTATAGAGCTCAGGGTCTCCTAGCTAGATATCGTGCCTCCTATATGAAATAATATTTAAAGTAACCTTCACTATAGAAGCTGAAAAGGTTTGCAACCTCATAGGAAGAACAACAATATCAACCAACCAGAACCCCAAAGTTTCCAGGGACTAAACCACCAACCAAAGAGGGAACCATGGCTCCAGCTGCATATGTAGTAGAGGATGGTCTTGTCTGGCATCAATGGGAGGGGAAGCCCCTGGTCCTGTGAAAGCTTAGTGTCCCAAAGTAGGGGAATGCTAGGGCAGGCAAATGGAAGTGGGTGGGTGTATGAGGGACCAACCTCATAGAAGCAGTGGGGAGGGAGGAGGGAAGAGAAGGCTTATGGAGGGGAAACTGAGAAGGGAGCATAACATTTGAAATGTAAATAAATAAAATAACCAATAAAGAAAAAATTAAATTAAAGTAACCTTCAACAGACATTCCTTAATGCCAAATTGAACTAAGTCATTCTTCTGAGTCATTCAAGTCATTCTTCTGAGATGGTTTAGATGTTGTCAAATTGACAAATAAGTTTTAACTGGGACCTTAGTTAATGGAAAAGTATTATATATTTCAGTGCATATATAACTAGAAGATAACACAGTATTTGAAGATGTAAAGCTATTGGAAATTGAGGGAACATTATATATGATATTTCATTTGCAAAAATGAGGGTTGTGATGCAAAAGTGTTGGTTTATGCCATAGTGTACTAATATCCTTTTCTGTGCTTTAGTTTCCTGTTACTTAAGTGTTTTAAAATTCATTTCTTGTAAATACCTTTCTTAAAAGGAATAGAAATAGTAATTACCCAATACTAATTTTCTAGTCAAATATTTAGTTATAGTGACAACTATTTTGATATAAATATATTAATAACAAATCCAGTTCATTAATTAAAAAGTTAATAAACTGAAACTTATTAGTAAATGGGTAGCCTCGATGGTAGAGCATAATTCTGTTAGTTGAGTTAGTCAGAAATTAAATACTTATGCCTCTTTATTGAAGTGTGATAGATATCCCAAACACTTGAGAATTATGGTGTCAGATGAAACTATTCCTTCACTCTTCTAAGTTTTTATCTCAGAGTTCACAACATACGACTATTTATAATTTGATTTTGTTCATAGCCTCAGTTTTTGAGAATATCAGAAAACTATACTTACCATTTTTCTCTAGATACACTTGTAAATACATTAAAATTTAAAAATTCTGTGTGAATAAAATTTTCCTAATCATTATACATAAATATTTATTTATTAATTTTTCTATACTGTTATTGAAGGTGGGTTCAGGAAGGACATATTCATTACTGTCCAAAAATTATACATTTTTACTAGAGACATTACTTTAGAGACATTACTCACCTTGAGTATTGATCTTTATTGAAATGCTAATCATGTCTGATGCAATATTTATTTTGCAAAAAGCTATTTTGGAATATTTCAATAGTCCACAAGTTCCTTAAATATCAATGTCCAAAGCACACTTTTTTATCCACAGCTAGAATTTTAAAAAAAAGTAAATTAACATAGGCAATTTGGTTAAAAATAAAGTAACTCAAGTTATTTGGAATTCTAGTAAATTAAATTTAGTCTAAGACATATATTGCTTTTCTAGATAATATTTTCTATTATCTTAAAACAAAAAAATGCCAAAAAGTAACAAATTTAATTCAACATATCTTTCTTGCTATTTTATGGCTTCCCCCCCCCAAAAAAAAAATACAAAGAGGATAAACAAAAATCCACAGCCCTATCATTATGAATTTAGAATGGCAAATATACAAGTGAATATTCAAATAAATACTTATTAATTGAAAGATGTGAATTTTCAAAGAAATACAATAATATATGAAGAAGGAGATGATATAGGTTATTGACTTCAGTTCTTCCCATTGATTTCATTATATTACACACACACACATACACACACACACACACACACACACACACACACACACAAAGACCTTTAAATTTGACCAGAGGTTCAGAAGCACATGCATCATCTATAAGATAAGCTGATGTCACCTGTAGACTGCCACATACCACAGTTCCACAAATGAGAAACTGTAGTGAGGACTAAGACAGAGAGCCATAAGTACTACATGGGATGATATTGGAAAATGAGTGTTATTTAACTGCTACAGAAACCATTTTCCACGAGTTTTCAACTTAAAATTAAATTCTTCAGCTGCAAGGATGTTTACAGAACTGTGCTTTTTGTAGAAGTTTCTCCTATAAATAAGGCATATAAGGAAAGCTTTAAAAATATTACAACAGTGACCAGAATATAAAGATAACAATTACCTTATATCACCATTCTGAATATGCCATGATAACTGTGTATGTTACAGGTAGTCATAAAATTGGATACAATTTCTAAAACTTCTAAATGAAGTTTATAACATAGACAAGAACCAATGATTCTATCATTAGAACTAAGTTTAAACCAATATCTTGTTTAAATACATTTTGTAATATATAAAAATATAGCAGGGACTAAACCACCAACCAAAGAGTACACATGGAGTGACCCATGCCTCCAGCTGCATATGTAGCAGAGGATGGGCTTATCTGGCATCAATGGGAGGGGAGGCCCTTGGTCCTGCGAAGACTCAAAGACTCGATACCCTAGTGTAGGGAAATCCTGGGGCAGTGAGGCAAGATTCGGTAGGAGGGTGGGGAGCACCCTCATAGAGAAGGGGGAGGGGCTATTGGGGATGGGACAGGAGTTTTGCAGAGGAGAAACTGGGAAGGAGGATAACATTTGAAATTTAAATAAATAAAATAATCAATAAAAAATTATAACATTGTAAAATAATGATAATATATTTTAAAATTAGGAATTAATTTAGGTTCTGAAATATTTATTTATAAAGTTTATTAATTAATTTCTACAAAGAGAAAAATCATGAAATGGTACATGATGTATAAAATTTATAAGTTATGTTATTAACTGAATGCACCTACTAAATAACTCAAAGTAGCATTTTGTAAATTTGAGGAATAATATAGGTTAATTTATAACATGACATTTTTATCAATTAATTAATTCCCTATGGTGTGCTGTATTATCTGCAAAAAAAATTCTGGATAACACTAATTGCATTGCTTGTAAATTCTTGCTGCCATTTCTTCACATAGCATGCATAAATCTTACTTGAGGCAACCCTGTGGTTAAGTAATGTTTTTCCATAGTGGTAGCACGGCACACCAAAAGTGGTCAATAACAACAGAAAGACACATGTTCTCTGGATTTCAATGATTGACTTCCAACTGCAAGATTGGGATCTAGTCAGATGACTGGATTCCCATTTCTTGGTTCTTGGGAGTAAAATGACACCATGTTCATAATTAGTAATTTACAACTATAAGCATTTATGCAGTGTTTGTTTCATTTTTCTTTTTCATTTCATTGCCACTTACGTAAGGATTATTCTGTTTCTTTCATAGGCTTACCCCTTAATTTTAAACTCCAAAGTCATAGAATAGATACCAATAACAAAAATGTACCAGTCCTTGGGTTGTATACCTCAGTTGTTATTATTTGCTTCAAAGTCTATCTCTCTGGAAACAGGATTTATGTAGTTACTAAATATGTGAATGTGTCCTTTACTAAGGTTATTAATAGAGTTATCTTCCAAAAATAAAAGTATGATGTGTTGAATATTTAAGGTAGCCAAGATTGATTTTAAACTTCTCATAAATCTTGTTCTTTGAGAATAAGGTTTTATTTATTAATAATTAGAAGTTTGATCTAGGTAGTATATGACATATATAATCCAAATGTTAAGGGCTTTTGTTTGAAATCATGTCTCTGGATTGAGGAATATCTTCATTAGTAGAATGTTTATCTTGCAAACATGAGGAAGTGATTTAATTCCCACAACTGTATGTAGCAATTGACCTGGTTTTTAAACAGTATTGCTATTATTTTTTTTAAAACTTCATACAATGCATTTTAAAATATTTGCATCCTACTCCAACACTCTTTACAACTACCATCTCCACCCTGTCATCGCTTCCCACCTAATGTTGACATTTTTTCCTTTTTATTGATTTTTTTTTAATTCGCCATAGAGTCCAGTTTGCTTTGCCCAGCTAGTCCTGGAAGTATGGCCTGACTTGGTGTGTGGCCAGTTTATGAGGTTTTATATCACTTGAGAAAATTGACTCTGTGTCTCTCAGTAGCAACTTAACACTATTAGATCCGCAGCTACTGGTGGTATTCCAAGTCCTACTTCCCCAGTGTATCCTGTAATTGAATCTGTTTGAAGCTTCCACAGGTCTTGTGCATGATTGTATCATTGATGAGCTCAAATCATTGACTACACTGTTGTGTTTGCAAAACAAAACCTAGCTATCTCTCAACCACAAAATGGATAAAGAAATGTGGTATAGCTATACAATGGACTATTACTCAGATGTTAAAACTAATGACATCATGAAATTTACTGGGAAATAGATGGACCTAGAAAAAAATCATCCTAAGTGAGGAAACTTAGACCCAGAAAAAAAAAAAAAAAAGATATGTTGTCACATAGAAGTGGATATTAATTTAAAGTAAAGGATAATTATGCTATGATCCAAAGACGCAGAGTCCAAGTCACAAGGAGGGGCTTATCGGAGGAATCAAGGATCTCCCTGGGAAAAGAAATAGAATATATTACATTTTACTGGTGTGCTAAAAGTTGGTGGGGTAGATAACAGAAAGGATGCAGTGGGATGGGAAGGGAAGGAGAAAATACTTGGGAGTAACAGTTGCAATTGACTTGCAGTTTGGAGGTGAGGCTAAAACCTAGTGTAATGGAAACTACATGGAATCTTGAGAGAAACCCTACCAAAAACTCCTAGTAGTGGGGGAACCAAGCAAGGCCTTAAAGTAAGGGGTTGGGATACCAACTCAGCCACAAATCCATCAACTTACACTTTATGCTTCCTTCAGAGTGTTTTGCAACTGGAAGCTAGCATGGTCAAGATCACTCCATTTTTATGGACTCACACATCAAAACGTCATGCACTGATATTAAGGTAGTTATTTACACACTTGCCCAGGCTCCAAAAATATACATAGAAAGAAAGTCAAAAAGACATTTTTAAATCTATTGAACTCTGCTCACTGCTTTATTCTTTCACGATTACAGTTTTTTTAATTGGATATTTTATTTATTTAAATTTCAAATGTCATCCCCTTTCCTGGTTTCCCCTCTGAAAAATGCCTATCACATCCCCTCTCCCTCTGCTTTTCTGAGGGTGCTCCCACACCCACGCACCCACTCCTGCCTCCTCACCCTTGCTTTCCCCTACACTGGAGCATCAAGGCTACACAGGACCAAGGTCCTCTCCTTCCATTGATGCCAGACAAAACCATTCTCAGCTACATATGCTGCTAGGACCATGTGTTTCTCCATGTATGCTCTTTGGTTGGTGGTTTAGTCCCTGGGAGCTCTGGGGGGGTGGGGGTGGGGTCTGGTTGGTTGATGTTATTCTTCCTATGGGGTTTCAAATCCCTTCAGATCCTTCAGTCCTTTCTCTAACTCCTCCATTAAGGACCCCATGCTCAGTCCAGTGGTTGGCTGTGAGCATCTGCCTCTGTATTTGTCAGGCTTTGGCAGAGCCTCTCAGGAGACAGATCAGGAAAGGCCATCCAGAGCCTGCCCCACCTAGGGATCCATCCCATAAACAGACACCAAACCCAGACAATATTGCAAATGCCAAGAAGTGATTGCTGACAGGAGCCTGATATGGCATCTCAATTACAGTTTTTATGGTTATCTGCCACTAAAGGAGAAAAGAGTAGAAGGGAGACGTGCAAGCAAAAGTACACATAGGCTAGAAAAGAGAATATAAAACTAATTGTACTAGTTTTAGTTCTCTCTCTCTCTCTCTCTCTCTCTCTCTCTCTCTCTCTCTCTCTCT
>NC_034597.1:73912333-73924324 GCF_900095145.1 Mus pahari
AGAAAGGGAGGAAGGAAGGAAGGAAGAAAAGAAAGAAAGAAAGAAAGAAAGAAAGAAAGAAAGAAAGAAAGAAAGAAAGAAAGAAAGAAAGAAAGAACCCTGAGAAATTGGTACCAAAGGTCTTCCTCTGGGCTGGAGAGATGCTTCAGCAGTTAAGAGCCCTTTATGCTTATGAGAAGACATGGGTTCAGTTTCAGGCTCCATATCAATCAATGCTTCCAAGCACCTATTACTTTAATCTCAGAGGACCTGATGCTCTTATTGTCTGACCTCCTTGAGGTCCATGAACACTGTTAAGTACTGCTCATGATTAAGGATTAAAATCTATATTTCTCTGTTTGTTAACACCAAAACAAAGATTCTTAAAGCTGGATGTGAAAGATAACTTTCTTCTTTCTCACATATATTTTTTTTCTGAGATAAAAAAAGTTTCCCTTAATAACTTTATATTTTTTCCCTCTGATTTTAAAAATTCAAAATCATTTAAATATATTTGCCACAATGCTTCTTTTATATTTTTGCTGTGTGAGAATTTCAACCGAGCAACTACTATTTATGTAAATCACTAGAAAAGTTCCAGTGTTTTAGAAATAAGTTTCTGTGAGTATATGTTTTGACTACAAAATCAGAAGTTTCTAAGAGACCATGTAAAACGTGTTAAGGTGAGAGTCCCATGGTATGAATATTTTTAGTTACCTCCAAGGATATAAGAATAGGAGAAGTCAGAAGAAAAAGGAGATTAAGGAAAATAACAGATTGATTAATGGAATTCTTGGTTTACCTCAGTGGTAATTTTCTCAGTAATATTCATACACTGCCCTTCTGAACCCCGAGAAGCTTCTACATTTTATGTAAAAAGCATGAGATTTTCTGTCCCCATCCTTCTGTTTGTGCATAATGACACCTGTCTGCAATAGCAAAGCCTCAAACAGGGACTGGCCTTTCCAGAGCATGAGAGTAGATGCAACTGGACTCAAACAATGCATACTCTTAGCTCTTGGTGGTATCATGAAGAATAGTTGTTTTAGAAATGAATCAGAAGTCTAGGGGCCATTATATGTAACACATACTGAAGTATTCTCCGACCACTTTAGATTTTTTTTTTTTATCAAATGTCTAAAAATATCACAGAAACACACGCATAATTTCTATACACTTCAGTTTTCTCAATAGTAAGAAAACTGAGTGCAAAATTATCTAATTTAAGTGATGGAAGAAAGCAGAGGCAGGAGGATTTCTGAGTTCTAGGCCAGCCTTGTCTACAGAGTGAGTTCCAGGACAGACAGGACTACACAGAGAAACCCTGACTCGAAAAACAAAACAAACAAACAAAAAAATGATGGAAGAATAAGCTAACTATAATGGTAGATATAAAATAAATGGAGCTATAGTTATTAATTTAAATAACTATAACCTTTATAATAAAATAACCTTTAAATAAATAAATAAAAATAACCTTTAAATGCTGGGTAAGAAATAATATTAATAACAAAACTGACATATAAGTATGGTTAATATTTATTAATATTGGGAATTTAAGAGATTTTTCTAGATAATTTTTTCTTTTACTGCAATTCTTTCTTACTGTATTACATCCAACTTCAGTTTCCTCTCTGTACCCCCAGCTTCATCCCCATGCCTCCTCTCTCCCCCAGATATTGCCACCCCAACCCCACAGAAAAGATGTTCCCAATCTCCCCTGGGACAGCAACCAAACATGGAATAAAAAGCTAATAAAAACTAGAAACATACCATTGTATCAAGGAAGAAGAGGTAACCCAATTAGAGAAGGGTCCTACTATCAGGCAAAAGATGGACAGCAAGACAGCTCCTGCACTCACTGTTAGAAGTCACACAAGAACACCAAGTTATTCCAGCATAACTTATATTCAGGGAACCTACCTCAAACACCTACAGGCCTCCTGATCTCTCTTATCCCCCAATGAGTCTCTGGCAGTTGATTCTGTTGGCTACGTTCTTGTGGTGTTTTCAACACTTAGGGTCTCTCCAATCCTTCCTCCCTCTCTCCCTCAATAAACCAAGCACAGCCTAATGTGGGCACTGGGACTCTCTGCCTCTGAAGCCATCAGTTACTGGATGCAATCACCCTGGTCTCACTGATTTGATTATGCTAGGCTCCAGTCCTGAGCACTCTGAAGGTAGGACAAAGTGTATGTTGGTGGATTTGTGGCTAAATTGGTGTCTCAATCCTTCTGGACATGTACCTTTATTGGGTGTGGGTTTGTACACATATACTTTATTCAGGATGGGGAAAGGCTATATATGAAAGTTGAAGAGTGGAAAGGAGTTTTCAGGGTGTCTCACTGGCTAGATTTTAAAGTACTGTGAATGTGTCCTTTGTATAGAGAGGCATTATGGAGCATCTTGCAGGCAGGGTTCTTACTGGGAAAGAGGAAGTTGAACTTGTATGCTTACCAAGGACTACCTTTCTCAGGTAGAAGGTTTGGGGCTTTGGACCTCACAGACAAGGCCAGAAAAGAGGAAGCCCTGTTGGTAAAGGAAACCCTCAATTTTGCAGGGTTTTCCCACATTGACCCAGTCATCACTGAGTAAAGATCTGTTAAGTTTTCATGAATCTGTGGGCTTTCTATTGTTTCTGTTCTTGTTGAAGTCAAACTTTAATCCATGGTGGTCTGATAGGATACAGGGGATTATTTCCATTTGTTTGTTTCTGTTGAAACTTGCTTTGTGACTGAGTATATTACCAAGTTTGGCGAAAGTTTCACAAGGTAGTTACAAGAACTATTGGGTTTGTTTGTTTGTTTATTTGTTTGTTTGTTTTGGTGAAATGTTTTGTAGATATCTTTTGTGTCCATTTGAGTCATAGTGTCTATTATTTCTCTGATTTGTTTGTGTCCAGAGGACCAGTGTTGAAAGCGGGGTATGTTAATCTCCCTCTATTAATGTGTGATGTATGATGGGTGGTTTATGCTTTAGTGATGTTTCTTTTACTAATATAGGAGTCCTTGCATTTGATGCATAGATACTCTGAATTTAGATGTCATCTTGATGAATTTTTCCTTTGATGAGTATGAAATATTTCTTTCCATCTCTTTGGGTTAATTTTGATGAAAAGTTTATTTTGCTAGATATTAGAATAGCAGCACCAGCTTGTTTCTTGTATCCATCTTCTTGAAAAAAAAAAAGAAAGAAAGAAAGAAACAACTTTCCCAACCTTTTACTCTGAGATAATCTCTTTCTTTGAGGTATTTTTCTTGTATGAAGCAAAAGTGTGTGTCCTGGTTTCACATTCATTTCATTAGCCTTTATATTTTTAATAAGGAATCAAATCTATAGATAGTGAAAGATATTAATGACCAATGATTGCTAATTCCTGTTATTTTGATGTTGTTAGTGGTACTGTATGTGTGTGTGTGTGTGTGTGTGTGTGTGTGTGTGTGTGTTTGTGTGAGTGGACATGGATTTTTTTTTTATTTGTGTTTATTTGTAAGTGATTCTCTTTGGATTTTGATGATCTAAGATTATTTATTTCCCATGGTTTTGCAGGTATAAGGTAATCTCCTTGAGTTGGAATTTTTTTTCCTACCTTTTGTAGGACTGGATTTATGAATAGATATTGTCTAAATTTAACTTTGTCATGAAATATCTTGTTTTCCCCATCTATGGTGATTGAAATTTTTGCTGGTATGATATTGTCTTCATCTATGGTTCTTTAGAATATACAATACACCTATGGAGCCCTTCTGGATGTAGGTTGCCGGCTGAGGAGTCAGGTATAATTCTTAAAGGTCTGCTTTTCTATGTTACGTGGACTTTCCCCCTTGCAGTTTTGATCTTCTTTTGTCATTGTTGTGTATGTTTAGTGTTTAGATTATTATGTGCTGTGGGGACTTTCCTTTCTGGTCCAGTCTCTGCAGTTTTCTGTAACCTATTTGAACTTTATAAGCATATTCTTCTATAGCTTAAGACAAATCTCTTTCAGGAGTGTGTTAAATACATATTTTTTGGTTTTTGAGCTGGGATTATTTTTCTTCTATTCCTATATTTCTTAGGTTTGTGATCTTCATAGTGTCCTGGAATTACTGAAGTAATTTCCAGAACTACCTCAGTTTGTTTTCTTTTTGTTTCAATCTATATTTTCAGGTCTGAATAGTTTCCTCCATCATTTTTTCTTTACCTTCATGGCAATTTTGGCTTTCTGGACATTTTTAAAGGGATTTATTGATTTCCTCCAGTTTCTTGTTTATGGAAGGATCTCTACCATCATTTAAGGTAGTTTTCCTTGCTTCAGCTGTGTTGAAATATTCAGGTCTTGTTTTTTTAAGATGGTGAGGCTCTGGTACTACAATATTTCTCTGGCTCTTGTTGATTGCATTCTTTTCATTATATTATTATTATTATTACTATTAATTTTTTTATTTATTTACATTCTAAATGTTGGCCACTTCCCAGTTCCTCCTTTAGAGTTCCTTACCCCATTCCCTTTGCTCCTGAGAGGTTGCTTTTCCACCCAGTATCACATCCCAGCATCCTGCTTCCCTTCAGGTCTCTATAGGATTAGGCACATCCTCTTCCACTGAAGCCTGACAGGGCAGTCCTCTGCTATACATGTGCCCAGGGTCACAAACCAGCCCATGCATGCTCTTTGGTTGATGATTTAGTCTCTGGGAGTCTCAGTTATTTGATATTGTTACTCTTCTGATGGGGTTGTCATCCCCTTCAACTCCTTAGATCCTTCCCCTAACACTTCCATAGGAGTCCTGACCTCAGTCCAATGGTTGGCTATAAGTACCTGCACTGTCTGAGTCATGTTTGACTAGCCATGCTAGTCTCCTGACTATAAGCACAATATGGCATCAATAGTATCAGGATTAAGCTCATGGAATGGACCTCACGCTGGACCAGTCTAAGAACTAGACAATATCATCCTGAGTTAAGTAACTCAGACCCAAAAAAGACATGCATGCTATGTACTCAGTCATAAGTGGATATTAGCCAAAAATTACAGCATATCCATGATACAACACATAGAATGTGTGAAGTTGAACAAGAAGGAAGGCCCAAGTGAAGATGCCTCAGTCCTACTTAGAAGAGAAAAGAAAATAATCATGGGAGGCAAAGGAAAGGAGGAATCTGGGTAGGAGAGGGAAAGGGGGTGGAATAAATGAGACAGGATCAGGTATGTGGGGAGACAAGATAGAAGCCCAGATAGCCAGGAGAATTAATGGAAATATTTAGTTGTGTGTGTGGGGAGGAGGAGGACCATCTAGAAAGTTACAGACACTAGGGATGTGAAAGGCTCCCAAGACCCAATGGGGATGACCTTAGCTGAAATTCCCTACAGTGGGGAGATGGAACCTGAAGAGAACAACTCCAGTACACATGGCCTCCCTCCTCATGCTCCCATATAACCCTATTCACTCTCTCAAATTCATGACCTTTTTCCTCACCAATTGTTATTTCATACATATATGTAAACACACAGCATATATTCCTGAATATTACCTATTCCGTCTACATAACGTTACATGTGTATACGTTTTCAGGAATGATCAGTTTGCCACTGAAGAGTCAATTGGAGTGTTCTTTCCTGGAGAAGGCCACCTCTCCTACTTCCAACTTTGTTCAGCAGCCTATAATTCTTTGTGTTGAAACCTCATGGGCCTCTCTAATCTTTTTGGCATATAATTGGTGTCAACCTTTTTCAAATCATGCCACGTGCCCCCGACCACCGTACTGTAGAGGTGGGGCAAAAATGGCACTTACGCCAAGGCAGGGTTTGAGCAGCTTCCACAGCTTCCTGCTGCAGCCTCCTTTATTCTCTCTACAGCTCACCTCAGCTCTCCACAGCAGTTCAGCTTCTCCCCTCTCTGCTTCTCAGCTTCTCCCTCAGCTTCTCTCTTCTCCCTCAGCTTCTCAGCGTCTCCTCTATTCCCTGTTCCCTAGCTTCTGCTGCACACAGGCACACACACACAGACAGATACAGACAGACAGACAGACACACACACACACACACACACACACACACACACACACACACACACACGGTTCTGGGGGATCACCCAATTTATCCCCTTCCACCCTCTGGACTCTTCTCTCATCACTCTTCATCATCCAATCAGCATTCAGCGCGCTCTGTGCATGAGCCTTGCAGGCAGACAGGGTGCACGTTGATAGGCCAGTGACTCAATACCATGCTGTATGACGCTATGCGTCAGGAGAGCAGCGCATGATCACTCAGGTGTGCAGAGCGAGATCATTCAGGTGCACATTATCATTCAGGTGTGCATGATCACTTAGGTTCGAGTGATCATTCAGGTGCGCATAATCAGGTTTTTGGTAAACAAGCAGGGAATCACTGGGCTTGGCAGTGAGCCAGGACATTGTCTTGGCTTACAAGGCCACAGCCGCGGCCACACCCACTTCCCACAATCATTTGGAGGTAATTATGCTTATGAATCACTATGGTTGTTAACTAGGAAACCCAATCTTACAGCAAACACTTGGGTCATCTGACTCAACAATATCTTTCCACCTCTTCTACAATGTTCATGACCTTTATGTGGGGGAAAAAGATAAGTATAGAAGAAGATGGGAAGAAGTTTAACAAACATAATAGTATACAGAGTGATACGATAGTCAAAACCAGAAAATTCAGTGTTTTGAAAGAGCAGGAGGGAAGTAGATTAAAAAAAAAAAAAGATGCCTGAAAAAGCCAAGAGAAATCATACTATGAGCTATTTACATAAAAATTATAGTGTATGCAAAAACTTTTCAAATAAGGACTGATGATGCTCCCTTCAAGAGCCAAAGATTAACCTAACAAAATCCTTAAAACAAGACATGAGAAATCCCTTTGAGTTGTTAATGAGGACTGTCTGAGTCATTCTGAAAAAGTCCACCACCAAGGTTCTTGAACTTAATTACTACTCAGTTGATGAAATAAACTTTTAAGTATTATTTTTATGAATTTTGAATTTTGAAATTTTACAATACACTATAATTTGATCATATTCATCTACCATTAGCTTCCTCAAATTGTTCTTAGAAATATCTACTTTCTTTCTAATTTCATGTCCAGTTTTAGTTATGTTATTAATAATCTCTTATTTAATTGTTGCTTCTGTATTCAATTGGATGTGGAACCATTAACTGGGTCATAAAAACCTAACCAACAGTAAGTGAGGCCTCCACTTTCAGCATCCATCATTTTCCTACAGTTCTTCCATTGGGGATGGCGACTTAGAGACCCCCTTATATCTGTAGGAGTGCTGCTGCTTTTTATCTTGGTTTTAGTTTATGGATGTCTTATGCAGGTAACAACAGCTCCTGTTTTTCTTTTTTTTAATTATTAGATATTTTCTTCATTTACATTTCAAATGTTCCCTATACTCTCCCCCCGCCCTGCTCCCTAGTCCACCCACTCCCACTTCCTGGCCCTGGCATTCCCCTGTACTGGGGCATATGATCTTCTCAAGACCAAGGGCCTCTCCTCCAATTGATGACCGACTAGGTCATCCTCTGCTACATATGCAACTAGTGACTCAACTCTGGGTGTTACTGGTTAGTTCATATTATTGCTTTTCAATTCAACTATGTTCAACTCAAATGTGTGCTACAATCCTTTTATCTCCAGAAGTCAGTCTCTCACAGCTGTCCTTCCACTGCCCCGAGTCTTAAAGTTCTGTTGCTTCATTTTCATAATGTTGTCTAGGTCATGGGTAGGAAGACATTGATTGATATACATGGCCCAATCATAACGAAAGACTTATACTTGCCTCTACTAGATACTTTGATAAGTTGTGAGTTAACTTCACTGCAAAAAAGGAAGTTTCTTTGATGAAAGTTGATTTATTGGAATGCACTTTTACATTTACCCTATTCTCTTATTGTATTAGTCAGGGTTCTCTAGAGCCACAGAACTTACGGATATGCTCTATATAGTAAAGGAATTTATTGATGACTTACAGTCTGCAGTCCAGATCCCAACAATGGTTCAGTAGTAGCTGTGNATGGAAGTCCAAGGATCTAGCAGTTGCTGAGTCCCACACAGCAAGAAGGCGAAAGAGCGAGAGCCAGACTCCCTTCTTCCAATGTCCTTATATGGTCCCCAGCAGAAGGTGTAGCCCAGATTAAAGGTGTGTGCCACCACACCTTTAATCCCAGATGACCTTGGACTCGGAGATCTCCCTGTCTTNATCTTCTGGATTCAATCACCACTGTGTCTCAAGATCTCCATACCAAGATCCAGATCAGAAACTTCTGTCTCCCAGCCTCCAGATTAGGTTCACTGGTGAGCCTTCCAATTCTGGATTGTAGCTCATTTCAAACATAGTCAAGATGACAACCAGGAATAGCCACTACACTTATATACCAAAGAGATCAAATCCTGCTACTTTGTTTATTGGTTACGTATAATTGTAAAATTAGGAATTTGAGAATTCCAATATTCCTAAAGTATACTTTTTATCAATAAAGTTAATTTTGCTGTTTATGCTTCAATAAAATAAGAAGATTAAATCATTTCAGGCATTTCATGGATGGGTACACAGGTGCAAGTTGCTCTGGTAGGCATGGAATGGTCACAATGTGAAACTATCTCTGCAACATATATTTATTTCATACATCACACATTCCTTATATAACAAAAATTGTTTTTCATTCTCTAACCATAAAAATAAATATTTTAACTTATAAATTCAACATAATTTTAATTCAAAGTACAATTAAAAAATTTCAGGAGGAATATTGTGATTAATTTTGTTCAGAAAACTTTTTTCTCAAAAGCAATTCAGTATGATATTGATGCCACTGATAAATATGTTGAGTTGTGTTTACTAGAGCATCCACACTGAATAGCCAATGGATTCACACAATTTTATATGAGATACAATGCATTTGATTAAGTCATTAAATCATTGAGTTTAGTTACCCTCGGTTATATTGCAAAATATATACATTTTAATTGCAGAGACTTTTATTTTTTCCAGTTAAGTGCAAAGACATTCTATTTCAAAAGCTATATGTGTAGATGTGATAAGTTATCATTAAATAAAAACAATATTATAAAAGGAATTGAACTTTACCTTCCAAAAGGATAGATGTTGTTCTTATTTCTTATTCTAGTGAATGTTTTCACACCTGCAAAATGTGTCTTTGTAGAAGTGTTCACTTTTTTTGAAGTGAATCATACTTAGAATCCATCTTAAAAACTATAAAGATCATCATAAATGAAAAAGATAATGAATTAAGTTAAAGAGACAAAATGGTGCACAAATACAAGGAGATGGACAGAAGGATATTTGAAGATCAAGTGAGCTGAAGCTGCTGTCCCTTTTTGTATGCAAACTCCAGGACTGACCTCAACAGAGAACAACTGTGCTGTGCTCCATTCTGCTGTGAGCTCCAGTTGTTTCTATCTCATTCTCATTAAATAATAACACCCATGCTTACCCCCAGTCAACCTCTGAACACCTATAACCCACCAACTGGATGCATAGTTAATAATGCAAGAAGCACACAAGTATATCTAAAATTGTGGTTCCCAGAGAACAACAGCATTCTTCACTATTTAATGAGATTATAAATTTCTTTTATTTGTTTACATCCTACAATATATAAATTGTAGTTTTGTAATATAATCAGGAAATTACTAGACAAATAACATTTTACAGTACAATGAACATGGCTTGCATATTTGTTTGTCTCTTATTATTAAATAAAAAACTGGAGCATCAACAACCTTCTTGGGGAAATGGAGGAAGAAAATAGAGAACATAAACATTAATAAGAGAATAAATCTGAGAACTTTTGTGATAGTACTCAGAGAGTTGAGAATAAGATAAACATACCAGTGATATACAAACTTTGTAGATTTTATTTATATATTTAGGAATGTACATACATATATACATACATGTGTATGTATGGGGATGTGTGTATGAGAGAGGGAAAAATAAAAATTAACAAAAATAGATGCTGTAACTTAGAAAAGGAACAAGGAAGAGTGTAGGAGATGTTTGGGATTGAGGAAACGGAAGAGAGATTGATGTGATGAAATTACTACTTCAAAAGATAAATAATAATTAAAGATAATGCTTGTCTTTAAGAAACATGAGAATTTGAGATTGGTGTCATTATCAGACCACAGCTCAAAGCTATGTGAGGATGTTCTAAAGAAAACAGTTGGCTATGTTGGTCATGAGTGTGATCATTGTGAGGATGATTCTAGGAATCTTCCATTATGGTAGTGAGCTATATCACCTCAAGTCAAGAAGCAAGTCTCTATTCTTCCTACTTAGAAGATCAAAGGAAGCAATTTTCCATGACTTGAGAATTAGTGTTTCAAACAAGCAATGCACTTTAAGCATTGATACTGGCTTGAGTGCTTATTTTGTAAATCTCAGTAATATCCTTCTACGCCCACAGTACTTACTAGTAAAAACTGTTTGGCAGTGACATTTTCACTGTTTGCATTATCATGAGTTCTTACCCAGGCGTATATTACAATTTTGAGAAGAAAAGCTTCCATAAACATTTTGACATTTGATTGAGTTGACTAAATTTAAAACTATGACTTATTAAAATAACCTCTGGAGCCAGATTTCTTTTGAAATGCAGTGTTAAAAAATCTGTAGTTATAACTCCCAATGTTCCTTCCTGATGGGTAATATGCAAATACTTGCACTGCTTATCAGAAATCTATATTATATCCTTTCCATCCTCTCTCTCCGTTTCTTTTCTTTCTCAAAACTTGCTGTACTGCTCAGAATATATAGAGAAAATAACAAGTTGTTAGTCAACATTGAATAGAGTACTATTACATAAAAATATTTCAAAAACACTTTTGAATTCCTATTCCTATATTACATAAGATTGAGGTATTTATGACTCAGAAGCACACATAAAGATATTATATATACATATGTATACATATGTGTACATAAAAAGATACATAAAAAAACATTATGCAGATTTCTGCAGGATAGACATTCCCCAAAGCAATTTTCAGTATTCTCTCCTTCCTGGAACACAGTGGCCTGCATGGCTGCAATGGGTGCATCCTAGAGGCCAAGTCCTTAGAGACATCACTGTGGGATCGCTTCTTACTGCTGAGGTGCTTTTCCTAGCACTGTGACATGGCCTAATGTGACGTCAGAATCAGCCTGCCCTACTGGGCATATTTTCCCCTAAATCAATATGAAGATACACTTTCATGTAGTAAGGATGTGTAAATTGACGATTTCACAATTCCTGATCATGATTTTTATAGAATTCCTAAATTGATACAAGGAATATCAAAACCCCTGTAGAAAAAAAAAAAAAAAGCTGCAAACAGAGCTCTGTAGTCATTCATGTGTCATAGACAAGTTGTGCTAGGAAAAGATAATAGGCCTGGAACAATTTTACAATCAAGAAAAACATTCCTTTTGGTTAGTAATGAAGCCAGCATCTGGTATCTAAAGGTCATGAAGTGGGAATAGGCTATTTAGTGAAGGAGCAAGGACAGAAAATAAATGATGGACTAGGGCATCTTTACAAGGTAATAAGCCAGAAGGCAGATGGTTTCTCTTCTGAAAAGCTATACTAATGTGTGACATAATAAATGTTGCCTTAAACATAAATGAACTCCTGGAGCCAGAAAAATATATAAATAATTATTTAGCCAGGTACTACTCTTAATGGAAACACATTTAGCCAAATATGCTGTAATTCCTTAAACCTCACTGATCTATTGATCATGAACTATCACTTTAAACTTGATATGGACTTACAGAATGTAAACGTTCTTAGAAATCCATGTGGTTAATTATCCTGAGAAGGTATAAAAACTAAGAACAATAAAGTGGAAATGTAGCCCTTTTCTCCTTCATCCAGTATACATATGTCTATGTATGTGCCTGACCTCTTTCTTTCTCTTTCTTTCTTTCTTTCTTTCTTTCTTTCTTTCTTTCTTTCTTTCTTTCTTTCTTTCTTTCTTTCTTTCTTTCCTTCCTCCCTCCCTCCCTC
>NC_034597.1:73925204-73958931 GCF_900095145.1 Mus pahari
AAAAAAAAAAAAAGAGTCTGCACAATATCCTGAGCATATATGTTATGGCTGTTAGCTTAGTATTCTTGTGAAATTCCTAAATTGGGAGCGAGCAAACCTTAGACGCTTTAGCCTGCTCTTGGGACTCTTCTATTTGGTTGCCCTGACCAAGTGCCACATGAAAGCTTTCAACTGCCTTGCTTATTGTATCTTGTTTTGTCATTTCTCACTCTCCTATCAAGGAGGCTTGCTATTTTCTGAGGAAAAAAGAGAGGGGAAGCCAGTCTGGGGCTAAGGATAGTTGAGAGCAAGCATAAAGGAAAGGAGGAAGGGGAAACTGTAATTGGAATTAATGATTATATGGCAGAAGATTCAATTTCCAATAAAAATAAGTAAAAACATAAATTAAAATAGTAGTTTAACTGTGTTTCTTTGAAAATTTTCACCTTGTATAAATATTCTTCAAGACAGCAAACATTACTAAATAACATACAAACTCCTTTACATATAAAGCATCATACCCCTCCTGTATTACTGCTCTTCAGAGTGATATATATATATATATATATATATATATATATATATATATATGAATGATCTCCTACTGAGGCCCATTCAATATCCAGTAAGTGAGGAAGTTTTTAAATATATGTGTTATCACACAGAATTGATTAAAATTACCCTGAAAGAATTTGTCACTGCTTTAAATATTTGAATATAATCTCAGAAATAAGAATATTAGAAAGAAAAACTTCTTAAATATATAAAATATTAGGACATTACAGCTTATTTCAAGGATATTTTCAGTCACTGATTATGTATTTTTCATTTTCTGAGCAAATAGTTACACAGTAGCTACTGTGCTTCTGTTCACCTGAGGGAAGACCACTAAGACAAAATGAGGCCATAATTTCTATGATATCTATGAAAAGATTATGAATACAAGTAGAAAACCAATAATCACATAGATTTATATTGCAAAGTTGTCCAAAATATATGAAGCAATATTCTATAACTTCAAAAGGTAATTATTTTTATGATAGAAAACTATTGGTAAAATCCCCAAAAGACACGATATTTTCTTTAAGATTTATATTAATTTTTATTAAAGTATATCTGCATCTGAGTAGTTGTTTGCTTATATAGGTCAGAGAGTATATTGTTCCCATGGAGGTGATGGTAAGGAGAATTTGAGATTCTGTCTTTTGTAAGAGATGCAAGTGTTGCTAATTACGCACATCTTTATAGCCTCGGAGGTAAGAGTTTAGAATGATTTCTGAGTAGTACGTAATTGAACTAAAGGAAAAATAGAGTCTAAGTAAAAAATTAAAATTTGTCTAAGATTAAATTTTATTTCATAGAATTTGGCTCAATAGCTACTAGCCATTAGACGGCAGATGCAAGTATTTAAAGAAAAATGGCCTCCTACATCATGTGAATGTTTATCTGCAAAGCTAAAAGAACAGATACCACACTTCACTAACATGTCTGAGTTCAAATCTAAGCATAATGAACTAAGACATATCAAACTCCAATACCATTTTGAACATTGCCAATTTATAGGGTCTGAGCTGTCCTGCCTGTGTTTATATACTTACCTGTTGCAAAACAATGGGACTGTGACTGTAAATGAGATGATAGTCATAAGTGATTACAATTCACTGCAACTCTTTGTCTGGCAGGGTAAATAGGTTTCTACAAGAAATAACATAACAGTTGTGTTATGTAGTACCAAATGGTCAGCTCTGAAAGTAACATTATATAGATTGAGGTGTGTGTGTGTGTGTGTGTGTGTGTGTGTGTGTGTGAGAGAGAGAGAGAGAGAGAGAGAGAGAGAGAGAGAGAGAGAGAGAGAGAGACAATAGTTAAAAAAAAAGAGAGACCATAAATGAGAAAGAGTTCAGAAAGTGTACATGTAAGAATTTAAAGGGAAGATAAAAAATCAGGGAAGTGATGTAGTTATATTACATTCTCAAAAAGTAAACAAAACGTTGCTAAGTCGAAGTATGATGGGACATTCTTTTAATGGGAAGCAGTCAAGAGAGAGAGAGAGAGAGAGAGAGAGAGAGAGAGAGAGAGAGAGAGAGAGAGAGAGAGAGATGAATCTCTATGAATTCTAGACCAGCCTGGTGTACATAGTAAGTTCTTGGCNGATGGGACATTCTTTTAATGGGAAGCAGTCAAGAGAGAGAGAGAGAGAGAGAGAGAGAGAGAGAGAGAGAGAGAGAGAGAGAGAGAGAGAAATTGATTTTACTAAGGATTTATATCTCTTAAAGTAATACAAATTGAAAAATAGTAGAGTACAAATAACTTATAGAGAATTATACTATAATGAGACAGTTGAATATGCTACTTATGTTGTATTTGATTCAAGAAACAGACTATATGAATATTATCTTTACTGAAAGGACAACTAGGGATAATTTGTAAGAGGCTAAAGAATTTAAATTGTCAATATTTGTTGTTTGAGCCATTTCACTAAAGAGAAAAGGGGAAAGACTCAGATATTTTTAAGGCTATTAGCTATAGAAATAGTTTGCAAAATAACACTATTTATTATAATGGGAGAACCTTATTCTAGAACTGCATGTAATGTGTCCAATTTAAAATATATACATTAGTGAGCCAAAAATTATATATTTTTATACAAAACAAATGAGCAAGATACTGTAACATTCTACCATTTTCATAGCACCTTTTACAGTAAATGGAACATCTCATCTTTCTGAAATGTTAATGTATTTCCTTTTATGCTGTTTCCATAATGTTGATTCACATTATTGAAAGGGATGTATTGCTGACTCATGGAGATTATTTTACAACTACTCTTAGAACATAAACACAGACATATTGAGGAGCCAAGTAAAAGCATAGTATAGTTTAGTTATTTATTATATTTTTTTCAGAAAAATAAAATGCAAAAAATAAAGAAAGCAGACTTTTGATAGACTGTGAATGTTGTAGTAACAAAGTATACTCACTCATATATACTTCTGTTTTTCTTCTTTTTATTAGCCTTTCAGTTCAGTGAACAGACAAAAATATAATCCCACTTTGCTTCATTAAGTCCTAATTTAACAAGAATAATCCATGTGCTCTATATTTAAAAAACATGTCTGAATACTCTGGATATATATATATATATATATATATATATATATATATATATATGTCTTAGGATTTCTATTCCTGCACAAACATCATGAACAACAAGCAGTTGGGGAGGAAAGGGTTTATTCAGCTTACATTTCCATACTGCTGTTGATCACCAAAGAATGCAGGACTGGAACTCAAGCAGGTCAGGGAGCAGGAGCTGATGCAATGGCCATGGAGGGATGTTCTTTACTGGCTTGCTTCCCCTGGCTTGCTCGGCCTGCTTTCTTATAGAACCCAAGACTACCAGTCCAGAGATGGCACCACCCACAAGGGGACCTCCCACCTTGATCACTATTTGAGAAAATGCCCTACAGCTGGATCTCCTGGAGGCATTTCCCTAACTGAAGCTCCTTTCTCTGTGATAATCCAGCTGTGTCAAGTTGACACAAAACTAGTCAGTACACACACACACACACACACACACACACACACACACATATGTATATATGTATATATATGAAGGTAGAAATAACAGTATAAATACAGGAATTTTATATTTTGTAATTGACTACCTATTTAGAGTAACAAAATTTCCACATTATCTTTGAGTATCCAGTTTTCAGTAACACGAAATTTATAAAACACACCTGTTCTATATATGACCATTAAGAATGCAATCAGTAATTGTGAACGTGGATGAAAGGTATGGTTTCCATTTTAAAAGTCTATAAACTTTTTTGCAATAAATTTTTTTTTAAAGATTTATTTATTGTTATACATAAGTACACTGTAGCTGACTTCAGACAAACTAGAAGAGGGCATCAGATCTCATTATGGGTGGTTGTGAGCCACCATGTGGTTGCTGGGATTTGAACTCAGGACCTTCGGAAGAACAGTCAGTGCTCTTACCCACTGAGCCATCTCATCAGCCCTGCAATAAATTTTTAAAGAAGGTAGTTTGTAAGCACTTAGAAAAAGAGAATATTCAGGAAATGGTGAAATGTGCTTGAAATATACTTTTACTTTTAAAGAAAATTATCATTTAATGAAAAGGTCACACTAATATTTTTAAACTATTCAATAAATAGCAAATGAAGAAATGTTGTATAATGAATTCCTTAAATCCAGAATTATCTTGAATCAAAACAAAATGCAAATTACCATGATAAACAGCAACACAAAAATTTTCAATAACATTTTTGCAAAATCAACTCTTGAGGTCATTAAAAAGAGCCATGGCAGGAACACAAAATTAGCTTAAAATTATATATATATAGGTGGGACCTTAGATGAAATGCCTGTCAGTAGGGAGAGGGAACTTATAGAGTCACCTCCAGCAGGAAGGCAGGGCATTAAATGAGGGAGGTGGAGGCATCCCACAGTCACAACTCTGACCCATAATTGTTCCTGTCTGAAAGAATTACAGGGAGGGAAAAGGAGGGAGACCTGAGGAAAAGAAGGTACAGCAACAGGCCCAAAGAGGCTTGACACTATTACTGAGGCTATGGAGCACTCACAAAAAGGAACCTAGCATGACTGCACTCTGGAAACCCCAACAAGCAGCTGAAAGAGTCAGTCAGCCAGTTGCACCCAATCAATGAACAGAAGCAGCTGACCCCTGTGGTTGAATTAGGGAAGTCTGAAAGAAGCTGAGGAGGAGCATGACCTTTTAGGAGGACCAGCAGTCTCAATTAATCTGGACCCCTGAAATCTCTCAAACACTGAACCACCAACCAGGCAGCATACACCAGCTGCTATGAGGCTCCCAACACACATACAGTAGATTATTTCTGGATCTGTGTTCACTCAGAGATGATGCACCTAACCCTTAAGAGACTGGAGAACCCAGGGAGTTAAGAGATCTGGTGGGCTAGGGGGTGGGTCTACATGGAGACAGTGGAGTGGAGAGGAGGTATAGGATGTGGAGTAGAAGAAGGGTGGATGGGGCAGGGGGAATAAAATATGGAGTGTAAAATTAATTAATTAAAAAACATATTTTAATTCTTTTTTTCATTGTCTGCTTTTAGCTCTTCTTCCTTTGCTAATTAACCTTTCTTTACTCTTTTTACACATTATAATTTATACACAGGTACATTTTTATATATGTACATATAACATTGGGGAGACACTCCATGTGAGAGGGCATATATTTTTCTGAAACTGTGTGATCTTAATTAATATTACATATTCTAATTTCATCATTTTATGCAAATTTTATTGTAGTTTCCTTTAGAGTTGACTAATTTCATATGTATATATGTATGTCTCTATTTATGTCTCTCTCTATATATAGATAGATAGATAGATAGATAGATAGATAGATAGATAGATAGATAGATATCATATAGATATATGTATATGAACAGATTGATAAGTAGAAAGATCAAGATAGATGATAAATAGATGATAGGTGGATAGATAGATAGATAATAGATGAGTGTATATACATGCCAAATTTTCATTACCACAAATTTTCATTTGTGGATGGAAGGAGCTTGATTGAAAGCAACTGCTCCAGTAAACATAGCAGCAATAAACTTGGATTTGCAAATATCTCTATGGTATGGTTGGAGTTCTCTGGGTATATTCAAAGAAGTGAAAGAGCAGAATTATATATTCATTTTCTTTTCAAATTTTAAAAAACGAGAGTTATAAAAAAGCTTATAAAATGAAGTCCTCTCATAGTTCTGACAATCATGGATTTTTCATTTTCAGTGGTGAACAAGTATATGAAATATATATTCAATAGTTAAAATATAAATTCCAATGTGAAGTTTCATAGCTTCCATTTGAATGGCTGCTATAAATATATAGAGTTGTATAATCTTTGAGTCTGGTTAATTTGGCTTGTGATTCTTTTTATTTGCTACATTTTGTAATATACTTAAAATAAAAATCTAAAAAAGTAAAATAAAAGTACTTTAACTCCTTGAGGCAGACCATGCATCCCAAAGTGAAGAAATACCCATTAGGAATTCAAGAATGTACCATCATACACAAACATAGCTGTATATCAGCTCGAATATCAGCTTCCAACAAAGTCATGATGAACATATGTACACAGTCTTAGCCAAAAAAATGTTATATGAATGATTTCAATTTCAATGATCAAAAATCATTGTTCCCACTTACAACCTCATAAACATAATATTTCACTACTGACATTTATATAAGCACTGAGAATCCTTGAGACCCCAAATAAATTTTACCATTTTGTTTTATTTTACTTATTGAAGGCTTATCTTCTTTAAAACTTCAAATGTTTCCAAAATACTCATATAAACCAATTACAAATGACTTTGAACCATAATGTCAGACACTTATACAACAATGCTATCCTTTGTAGCAAATTTTGTTAGGCTTTGTCATAGTTCTAACAAATGCCCATTAATCTTTTTATGAACATGGAATATTTTAATTCTTTTTGGATCATGATTTGAGGAATCAAAGTGCATGCAATCTAATCTTCCTTGGCTTGTGGTGTGACAGAGTAGAGCTACTAATATGCAGTTATAAAGGAAGAGGGGAAAATAACAAAAATAGAACAGAGAATAATAAACCACTTAAGAGCATAATCCAGTGTCTTACTTCTTTTTAAAAGCCTTAGTATACCACATTAGTATACCACAAATCTACAGAGGTGTTTATTCATTAAGTCAAAGCTTTCATAATGCAATTCTTTCCTAATTATTGGAGAAAAAACTTGGATCCAATGTCTCCACACATGAACCTTGACATAGTGGTAGGTATTCATTCAGAGCATATTTACAAAGTAACTCAATTGCCTACTAAAGACAAAATAAGTTTATCTTCAAAACTGGTTTGTACATAATCTGGTAACTTATGTTAAAGATATTTTTGTAGGAAAATAACAATTTTTAGAAGAACTTCTCTTATAAGACAAATTTATATTAAAATTAAATTCATTCTCTATATATGCCACTCGTGATTTTCCTTTTTTTTTTTTTTTTTTTTTTATTTCTCACTGGGGTGACAATAAGCTTAAGTCATCTTTGACTAATTCAACCACAGGGGTTCCCTACTTTGGTACGTTGGTTTGGTATAAGTGTCTGTATCTGTCTCAGTCCACTGTTTGTTGGGCTTCTCTTGGAGGACAGCCATGCTAGGCTCCTGTCTGTAAGCACACCATAGCATCAGTAATAGCATCAGGCCTTACAGCCTTGAGATGGACCCCAATTTGGGCCTAAAACTGGACCTCCTTTTATACAGACTCTTCTCCATTTTTATCCCTGCAGTTCTTTTAGACAGGAACAATTCTGGGTCAGAGTTTAGGATTGTATGATGGCAACCTCATCCCTCCACTGGATGCCCTGTCTTTCTACTAGAGGTATATTCTACAAGTCCTCTCTCTCCACTGTTGGGCATTTTATTTAAGGTCTCTCCCTTTAAGAACTGAAAATCTCTAACCTCCCAGGACTATGGTACATTCTAGAGGATCCCCCCACATCCCACACCATGAGGTACATTTCAATTCATTCTGCTGGCCCTTAGAGCTTATCTCCCCTTCCCCCAGTACCTGATTATGTTCCCCATCACCTCACCCTCTTTCCCACACAGGTCTCTCCCTCCCTGCCTCTGCCTCCTGCAATTGCTTTCTTCACCCTCACAAGTGAGATTGAAGAATCCTCACTTGGGCCCTTCCGTTTGTTAACCTTCTTCAGTTCTGTGAATGTATCCTCGATATTCTGTAATTTTTTGGCTAATATCCATTTTTTAATGAGTATATACCATGCATGTCCTTTGGGGTCAGAGTTACCTCACTCAGGATAGTATTTTCTAGTTCCACTCATTTTCCTGCAAAATTCATGGTGTCCTTGTTCTTAATAGCTGAGTAGTACTCCATAGTGTAAATGAATCACATTTTCTGTATGCATTATTCTGTTGTTCTGGGACATCTGGGTTGGTTCTAGGTCTGGGCTATAACAAATAAGGCCATTATGAACATAGTGGAACACTTGCCCCTGTGGCATGGTGGGACATCTTTGGGATATATGCCCAAGAGTGGTATAGCTGGGTCTTCAGGTAGACCTAGTTCCAATTTTCTGACGAACCTCCGTATTGATTTCCAGAGTGGTTGTTCCTGTTTGCAATTATACCAGCAGTACATGAGTGTTCTTTTCTCCACATTCTTGCCATCATGTGCTGTTACCTGAGTTTTCGATCATAGCCATTCTGATGGATGGAATCTCAGTGTTCTTTCGATTTATATTTCCCTGATCACTAAGGACTTTGAACATTTCTTTAAGTGCTTCTTGGCCATTCAAGATTCCTCTGTGGTGAATTCTGTATATTTTCACTTAACTGATAGATATTTTTATCATCTAATATATCCTGATTATGATTTTCATTCCTTCTATTTCTCTAATTTCTCCCACTTCCCCTAGCATTGTGCATCTACTCTCTTTCTGTTTATCTTTAGAAAACAAACAGGCTTGTTAAGGTTAACATAAAATAAAATTAAATTAATATAAAATAAAATAAAATGAATTCTTTTGAATGGAACAAAACAAACGAATAAAAAGAAAAGAGTCAAATAGATGGCAAAAGAAACAGAGGCCCAGTTATTTGCACACCCAGGAATCTCATAAAAACAGTATAGTGGAAGCCAAAATGTACACAAAAGACCTGATGCAGTGCCATACAGGCATTGTGCATGCTGTCTCTGTTTGCGTGAGCTGTTATGTGCATGGAACATGCTGAAGTAGAGGCCCTCATGTTCTCAGTGTCTTCCACTCCCTCTGGCTTTTACATTGTTTCTAACTCCACCTCTGCAGGTTTCTCTTAACCTTGAGGAGAAGGGTTTGATGCCAGTATCCTGTTTAGGGATGAGTATTTTAAGCTCTCTCATTGTCTGCATACTCTCTGGCTGTAAGTCTCTATTTTTCCCATATGCTACAGAGGCAAGCTGAGAGAGCTTAGTTTAATTGTCTTATTGAATAAAAGATTTAGAAAGATATTCTAAAATCCTTCTGGTTGGATTATATACAAAAAAGTTGTAGCGAATAAGTTTACCTCAAGACACTCAAATTGACTAAGGAGATGTCAAGCATAGTTATTTTCATAGAAATGAAAAAGAATGTAATAACATTTCTTCACTTCTAAACATGAAGACACTATACTTGAATACATGATCATATGCTCAAGATTCATAAAAATTTTAAAGTCTACAAAACAAAAGTCTCATAAAGAAAAAGTCATGTGTTGAATTTAAAACAAATGTGTGCATTGTATTGAATGTTAAAGGTACTGTCTAGGAAAATGTGAGGATCACTTAATGTAAAGAAAACTAAAATGTAAATGTCTCTAAGCAACTAAGAAATACTGAGAGTGGAAAAATATTCTTCCTATAGAAATGCACCCCAGTTTACTATGTAATTCAAATGTTCTGCCCAAAATTATAAACATATGAATACCGTTCTCTACACAGAGGGAGGAATCTGTATTTGTGTATTTAAGAATAAATATGTAAACACACTTATACATATATATATACAATAAGTATGTACGCATGTAACAATGATTAATATTAGAAAGTGGCCATAAATTTGAAAGAGCAAAGAGAGTTATGTGAGAGGATTTAGAAAGAAAAAGAAAGATGAAAATGTTCTAATTGTAAACTTAGGAAGAGGAAAGAAAGAAGACGAGGAGGAAGAAATATCCTTTTGAAATTACCGAAGAAAAGAAAAGGTCCAAGGTCACTTAAAACAAATCCTCACTCGTTGATAAAAATTGAGCAGCCAAATGAAAGATAATCACTTGATCAGAGGGATCATTGCTTAACAAATGAAGGTTCTTGGAGGGTCTTATTTTAGACAATTCATCTTCAAAGCATCAAAGCTAACATAAGTATGAGAAAAATTAGGTTGGTTTAGTTGGAATTACTCACCAACTGTGATGGCTCACAAATAGCCCAGACATAAGAAGCTTAGTACCCAAGGTGTTTCTATGAAAGTTAGTAAAACATAGGACTTAAGACCTAATGAACATTTTTAAAGGAGATTAACAGTAATAACTCACTAGTTATGTATCTCTCAGTTTAGACCTAGAAGTAACTATTTTTCTCCTATATGCTGTTCACTCACGATGTTCGTCTACTACTACTATCTTATACTCTCCCTGACACTGAACCTGAGAATATGTCATTACTCTGAACCACCAAAAGAGAGTCATATAAAACAAGCATTAATGTCCAGTATATGTAAGTCATAATACAAACTAAATAATATATCATCTAAAATGCATGTGAATATAGGATGCATGAATATAGATGACACCTTGAATAAAAAATGACTTCATTCTAGATAAATTCCACAGGGGATGTATTTTGCTTTCTTATTATTGTACCTGAGAAACAAAATTTACCAGAAGGCTGAACTAAGTAATAAATATTAAAGATAGTATTACAATGTAATGGTATCCAAAATTATTTACAATTATTTTTGAAAGACTTATAGGTTTCAACTTGAGAAAGTAAAACAAATGGAATATCTGCTAGATCCAAAATCTTTTGAAACAATTTCAAATATGAATAGTTCACATTATTGTCTTATGTTGGTGTACAGGTATGTTTTAGAGAAATGTTTGCCATTTAGAGGTAAGAAAAAAAAAAAACAGTGTGCGGAAACAAAAAAGGAGGTGCAGAATTTTTGACTGTGGGATGGCCACCCCATCCCTCCACTTGGTACCCTGTCTTTCTACTGGAGGTAGGCTCTACAAGTTCCCTCTCTCCACTGTAGGGCAATTCATCTAAGGTCCCTCCAAGTCTTGAGAGTTTCTTACCTACCAGATCTCTGGCACATTCTATAGGTTTACCGCCACCTCCTACCTCCTGAGGTTGCCTGTTTCCATTCTTTCTGATGGTTTTTAGGGCTTTAGTCCTGTTCCTCTACCCACCAATACCTAATCATGTTCCCCTTTTTTCCCTCCTAATCCCCTCTCCAACCCTGGTCACTCCCACCCTCTGCCCCTGTGATTGCTTTCTTCTCTCTCCCAAGGTGGATTGAAGCATCCTTACTTGGGCCCTTCAGCTTGTTAACTTTCTTGAGTTCTGTGGACTGTATCCTGGGTATTCTGTAGTTTTGTGGTTAATATCTGCTTATTAGTGAGTACATGCCATGCATGTTCTATTGGCTCTATCTCACTCAGGATGATATTTTCTAGTTCCATCCATGAGCCTGCAAAACTTATGATATCCTCGTTCTTAAGAGCTAAGTGGTATTCCATTGTGTAAATGAACCACATTTTCTGTATCCATTCTTCTGCTGTGGAACATCTGGGTTCTTTCCAGCTTCTGGCTATCACAAATAAGACTGCTATGAACATAGTAGAACACGAGCCCCTCTGGCATGGTGGGGCATCTTTTAGGTATATGCCCAAGAGTGGTATAGCTGGGTCTTCAGGTAAATCTATTTCCAATTTTCTGAGGATACTCCAGATTGATTTCCAGAGTATTTGTACCACCAGCAATTGAAAACTGTTCCAAACGCAGACACTATTGCATACACCAGCAAGATTTTGCTCAAGGGACCCTGATATAGTGGTCTCTTGTGAGGCTATGCCAGTGCTTGGCAAAAACAGAAGTGGATGTTCACAGTCATCTATAGGATAGAACACAGGGCCCCCAATGGAGGAGCTAGAGAAAGTACCCAAGGAGTTGAAGAGGTCTGCAACCCTATAGGTGGAACAACAATATGAACTAACCAGTACTCTCAGAGCTCATTCATCTAGCTGCATATGTAGCAGAAGATGGCCTAGTCAACCATCATTGAGAAGAGAGGTCCCTTGGTCTTGCAAACTTTATATGCCCCAGTACAGAGGAACACCAGGACCAAGAAGTGGGAGTGGGTGGTTATGGGAGCAGGGGGAGGGAGGGTATAGGGGACTTTGGGGATAGCATTTGAAATGTAAATGAAGTAAATACCTATTTTTTTAAAAGAAAACTGTTCCTCTTTCTCCAAACTCTCACCAACATGTGCTGTCACCTGAGTTTTTGATCTTAGCCATTTTGATTGGTGTAAGGTGGAATCTCAGGGTCATTTTGATTTGCATTTCTTTGATCATTAAGGACTATGAACATACTTCTGAGTCATTCAAGATTCATCTCTTTTGAATTCTCTGATTAGCTCTATACCCCTATACCATTGTTTTTAAAAAAAATTTGGACGTTAGCTTCTTGAGATCTTTATATATTTTGGATATTAGTCCTCCATTAGCCCTCTATTGGATGTGGGGCTAGTGAAGATTTTTTTCTCAATCTGTAAGTTGCCAATTTGTCTTATGGCTATGTCTTTTGCCAAATAGAAGCTTTCAGTTTTGTGAGATACCTGAGCTATTGGAGTCCCATTGAGGAATTCTGTCCCATCCCCATGGCAGTGAGTTCAAGGCTCTTTCCCACTTTCTTTTCTATTAGATTGAGTGTATCTGCTTATACATTAGTATGAGAGAGAATATCCACAATCTGATCCATTAGATTGAGTGTATCTGCTTATACATTAGTATGAGAGAGAATATCCACAATCTGATCCATTAGATTGAGTGTATCTGCTTTTATAGTGAAGTCCTTGACCCACTTGGACTTGAGCTTCGTGCAAGGTGACAAATATGAGCCTGTTTTCATTTTTCTACATACTGACTGCCAGTTAGACCAGCACCATTTAATGATCCAGAATTGTTCCTGTCTAAAAGAACTGCAGAGACAAAAATGGTGAAGAGCCTGAGGGGAAGGAAGTCCAGTGACAGGCCTAATTGCAATTCAGCTCAGGGGGAGGCTTCAAGGCCTGGCACTAGTACTCATGCTATGGTGTGATTACAGACTGGAGCCGAGTGTGGCTGCCCTCTGAGAAGCCCAACAAGCAGTGGATAGAGTCAGATGCAAATACTTATACCCAGCCAATGGACAGAAATTGAAGACCCCTATGGTTGAATTGGGAAAAAGCTAGAAGAAGCTGATGAGTTAGGCCAGCAGTCTCAGCTAACCTGGCCTTAAAAACTTCCTGCTTCTAGTATAGTCCTGGCCCTCAGAAAACAATGGAATATCTGAGTCTCATAAAATATTCATAGTTTGATAGATAATTGAAAACTTGTGCTACATTTTAATCATATACTTTTATCTTCAAACAATTGTAGCTACTACCTCTCATCAAGTTTACCTTTACTGCATTGCCTTTACTGGATATACCAGTATAGTAGAAGAAACTCTCCAAAACATTTCCTATCTTTCTGTCTACATCTTCCACCAGGTTCTTAGATAAGTTTAATAATTCTACTTGCTTAAAGATTATATCTTAATTTGTACTTGACTGGAAGAACTCTCTAATTTCAGTGACAACCTGACATTGCTTTGTAACTTGTTGTGATAATGAGGACAGTAACAATTGAGAGACATTTTTGTTTAGATCCACTATGAAGTACTTTTTGGTTAACTACAAATATTTTTTTCATATAATATATCCTGATTGCGAATGCACCTTACACTTTCTCTCAGTTCCTCCCACTTTGCCTTACATCTACTCCATTTCTGTCTCTCATTAGAAAATAGGCAGATTTATATGGAAGAGTAACAACATACGAGATAAGAAAAACCTAACATACTGAAACTGAACAACACAAGCAAGGAAAAGAGCCCGAAGGAACACAGACTCACTTCTTCCTACACCTCTGAATTCCATCAAAACCCTGGACTGAAACCCATATGTGTATTTGCAGAGAACCTGGCACAGGTCTGTGTAGGCTGTGCGTGCTGCCCTTGTCTCTTTAAGGCCATATATGTGTAGATCAAGTTAATTTGAAAGAACATGTATTGTGTTGTTCTCTCCTCCCTCTTACCTCACACTCTTTCTTTCTCCTCTTCTGCATGGTTTACTGCATTCTGAGCAAAGAGATTAGATGGAGACTTTCCATTTAAGGTCTGCATTTCCTGGTCTCTCACTCTCTGTGTGTCTGGCAGTGTGTTTCTGTATTTAGTCCCTAAATCTACTATGCATTTTTTGCTGCAAAAATAACAGAATGTAAAAGGTGATTTATAATTAATTAGTATAATAAGTATATATAGTATATAAGTATGTCTAGTATAATAAGTATATATCAAAAATGGCTTTACTGTAATTAAATAAGATCAATTAATTGCAACTTGTAATTATATACAAAAATTAAAATGTAAGAAAAATTGAGAATTTGCTTATAGGGACAATTTCAATGTCTACTTTTATGTTTTATATGATTATTATAAATAATTTACATAGTTCATAATGTATAAAGGTTGAGTAAATCACAAACTGTCCAAGTCTTACTCTTTTCATTATTTGTGGGAAAAAAAAAGCAGCCCAACCATAAAGTAAAATTTGACTAGCACAATTATCTCCACTTGTTCGGAGGTTGATATTCATGAATAACTGGCAGGAATCTAATGAATGAGCAGCTTGAAAGATTGCATCTGTTTGTATGACTCGGCACAGAGCACTGACCAGAACATGTGAGACTTTGGGTTTGATATCACTGAAAGAAATAAAGATATCTTGTTTCCAAAAAAATAAGTAAACCTTAAAAATGGATAAAAAAAAAAGAATGTGCTGTCAACTTATAAGTGAGGAAATGGAACATCCATCCAGTTGCCAAGAACACACAAAATCCAATAAAGACAAGTGGGACGATAAAGACAAGTATCCATGGGGCATCAATGAGAAAAGAAGAACAGAAACATGGGCACATAAAGACATATCCATATCAACATACATATAGACATCTGTTTTTCCCTGTAGTCTGTTTTGTTTATGTGTAGATATATCAAAATCAGATAATAATTTATGAACAGGAACTGTGGAAGTAAAATGTATTTTTTTCAAACTGTGAAATCCAATAAACTTTGGATTTCACTTATTATATATTATCTTTTGAATATAGTATATTTATAATATGCTACATTTATATAATAATTAATTATTGTATATTAATTATAGTATACTAATATATAGTATATCCTATACAAATTGCCATATATAATAAGTTATGATATGTGATATATTATAAGTGATTCAAGACATATGATAAAGGATATATGATGCGAATTATGTGATATACAACATATGATATAGGGTTTATTGTATAGGATAGATAAGATATGAAATATGATATAATATATTATATTTAGACATATATGTAATATAATATATAAAATAATATAAGATACATATTTTATATAATATACTTAAATGCATTTTATATACACTATTGAATATATATAATACTTAATATATTAATATATTATCTGTTTTCTTTTCTTTATCTTTCTCATATTAATCTATTAGAAAATTTAGGTTTATTTACCAAGATACATTTTTGCTTTAAATTACAATGAGATTTCTGAGAAGTACTTCTGGTTGCAGGTGAAAAGTTCAACCTCTTTTCTTCCTTTGAGAATGCTAGAACTGGGGATGCTTCCTTGAAGCAGTAAATAAAACTACTGAAGAATGATTTTACCATGAGACAGGAATATGAAGCAGGACAGGAATATGCAGAGTTGTAGTAACAGCACTGCTCCACACCAATGAAGTGTAATGTCAAATTAGAAAAAAAAAAAAGCAGTTAGATAGTAAAGGAAATGATACCATGCACATAATATCTACTTCTTACCATACTTTTATGTTAATTATTTAATATTTAATGTAATATTAGAAAAGTAATTAGAATTGATACAAATTCTAAACAGTGTGTTTTACGTAGACTAAATGTTTTGTTTTGTTTTGTTTTGTTGTGGTTTGGTTTAGTTTGGTTTGGTTTGGTTTAGCCTCAGCTTTCATGATTAGAACAAACATTCTTATGTTTGCACTGTTTTACACTGTCTTTTGTAGTCATTTTTCTGGAAAACCCGCTGGATTTTGAAATTGTTTCCAAAGAAGTAAAAGACTTGTTATCTATTGATCAATGGAAGATACTTGTCCTAGGACTTTCTCAGAGAGAAACAATACTGCTTCGGACAAAAGTATGAAAAAGGTGAATCAGTACTGTCTTACCTTATGATTGTTCCATCTTTTGTATTCTGATGCTGAAGGATACTGGTCCAAAACAGGATTCTCTCTCTCTCTCTCTCTCTCTCTCTCTCTCTCTCTCACACACACACACACACACACACACACACACACACAGAGGTTTTGTGAGTGTGTATGAGTCTTTAGTATTGCAATTTTTATAATTGTCAAATAATACGAATAGCCTTCAACATTTTCATTTATCTTTTAGTTCCCTGAACAAACTAAGTTTTGTTTCAGAAGCAGAGTCTGTTACTTTCCAATATGTTAGATTCAACTTGAGTTGTCATTCTTTCATTAATAACTATATCTTCCACGAGTAGATTCATATACTCAGATATCTGAAGTTTGAAAGAGGGGAGAGGAACAGAACCTAGAAGGAAGATTAATATAAAAGTAAAAATGCTGCTTTATTTTTTCAGCATTGAACATACAATAAAAGCTCTATTTTCCAGGTTTATTCTCACTTAGGTAAGTGGCATGTTATTTTTGAGTTTTTATGACTTCACCTTTCATTATTAAGGAAGAAATCCAACTGGCTATATTCCAGATAAATGCATTTAAAAAACATTAGCCAACTACTCCTTCAGGAAAAAGCACAGGATTTGCTGTAATATATAATTTAAAGAACTTACAAAATATTCACAGTAGAGTACTGTGTGAAACTGATATCAATAAAATTTGGTGTCTACCACATTCAATGCAGAAGATGCATTCAAGCGAAAAATATATCTGAAATTCACTGAAGTATCACAGCAGTGATAACATTAACAACCAATTCCAATGAATTAAAATACTCGTTTTCTTGTTTTTTGTTAGGAAATTATTAGAATCCTATGCTTCATAATTAGGTCATATGTGAAGCCATACCAGGAGTCAAATATAATTCAGGAAGTTGATGAGCAAATGTGCCTTTCAGCCATCTTGCCTTCAGCTTATCTGGACCTGACACTGCAGCTGTGTGCCATGCACATTGTGCCAGAGAAATGATTTCACAAGAAGACAGTTGTGTTGTCAATTTGTTTCCAAAATGTGATCTTGGCTAAACAGATGGTTTTTTCCTGAATATCCACCACTCAATTCCACAGGATTTATATTTGCTTTAGATGAATTTTCAGTTTCCGGTGTTTGATTGAAAAAAAGTCTTGGAAAAGAAAGTTTTTAGGGTTACTAAACAAGGTAATAGAAAAACTGCATAAAGAGAATCGTAGTAAAACTCAGCTAAGGACTGTTGAACTCAGCGTCATTTTCCTAGTTGGAAAAAACAATTTTTAATAATATCACATAATTTAGATTCCTGAGACTTTAATTGTCAATTTCAGCTTGGCAATGCCATGTCAATGTGATACTCTAGTACTTTTAAATTTCTGTGATTTCTCCTATTCTCACCCCTTTTCACAAGAAAGCCAATGTGGTTTTCTCCTATTATCAGATATGTCATTGAATGCCTATATTTTTCCTTGTGGGCAAAATTTATGTATGATTAATAGAAGAAAGCTTGTTTTTTTCTGCAAAATCAGAAAGTGACAGGGAATTATACATTGATCATTGCTTGTCAATTAACATAATCTTATTATACTCAAGTTTAGAGTGGATTTGAAAGACTAATTTGTTAAAATGTTACTTTCAATTCAATAATATTGATAGAATTTTGAAAATGGTTCTATAAGGATATTCAATTAGTTATGACCTCTTAAAACAAGTTTGAAAGATATATTACTTTTATATATAAAGAACATTCTTAACAGTTTGGAATTCCTTTCTGTTGTTTATAATTTTGTCAAAAACCTAACAAGTGTCAAAATTTTAAGGTAAATTGGGAATAAATTTTCTTTCTTCTGTACACAAATTACAAAGAAACCAATATAAATTTTAAAATTAGTAGTTATGGTTCATGAATGGCATTCTCAAGAACCTCTTTTGTTATGTAAAAGATTGTATTTCTTACCACTGAATGGATCTGAATGTATGGATGCTATCTTTTACCTGTCTTATAATTGCTATTTTCTTCTCTCTATGTTATTTCTGCCATAACAATACATCTACATTATCTTTGAAATTAATGAAGAGGAAATTATTGAAAAAGAAATGATTTTGAAAGAACATAAACAAGTGAGCAAACAAAAAGCATAGTTTTTTCTGAGTGATTTTCAATATCTCATGCATGATTCAAGACTTTTTAAATCACTCTTACCAATGGCTGTATTTCAAACCATGAGATAATGTCATCTCTAGGACAAAATACACTATAGAAATATTCAAGGTAAAATTGGCAAACCCCACTAAGACAATAATAAAATTAAAGAATTAAAAGAGGTATCACATGTATGCATACACCTATTTAATTAATACTTCAAAAACAAGGGAAGTAAGTGAGGACACAGTATGAAAGCTACAGCAAGGATCATAGCAGAAGGGAGTGAGGCTGAACTGATAATAGCCAGCTATAAATTAAGGTGGGAGTAAAATTAATGATGAAGTTTTAACAGCCAAGGTACTGAACTAATATTTTAAACTTGTCTTTCAGGGGAAAATGGTAGGAAAAATAAAAAGCCTAGACATTTGTTGAGTAATGGAAATCAGACTAATTGCAGCTTATGAAAACTTGATAAGAAAATAGTGTTCATAGGATTAAAAATTGAACATGATAGAGTCCAGGTATAATTTGTAATAGAATAATAAAATAGTTATGAGCACCTAAAATGTCTCCAAAATCATATAGCACAAAGGAGAGTTTCGGTTTCAAAAAAGCTAAGGAAATATCCTCATGAAATTACTGCTAGTGTAAAAAAACTCCCATTAGACACCTCAGTAGTATAAAATATTTATAAGAGAAATTACAAGCACTCCTGTCTATCTGGCAGGTTTTCATTGGATTATTTCTATGTAGGTTTATTTATCATTATTTTCCTTTTAAAGATATCTTCATTACTACCTATACATAATAAATGCCAACATACATTTTCAAAAGAAAAATCAGAAAGTCACATGGCCTTAAAAAAAAAAATAAAAGGAACTGAGGAGGTGGCTGAGTGTGTAAGAGTATTTGTTGTATAAGCATCAGAAAGTGAGCTAGAATGTACACCCACCTTGTAAAAACTGAGCATAAGTATAATTAGCTATAACCTCAACAATGGGTCTAACATAGGTTGATCTTGGGAGATCAGTGTATAGAAAACTCTTCCAAAATGATAACCAGCAGTTTCAGTGAGAAATCCTGTCCCTAGAGAATAAGGTCAGAGTGACAATAAAGGAACACAATTATCTCTTTGGCCTCCACAGGAATATGCACAAATACACCTATTATCTTTATTCTGCACAGGTATTAAACACATGAAGGTTGATGTGCCTGAAAGTATATTATAAAAAAGGCTTCAATATTAAAGCTGAACTAAGTGCACTTAAAGAGTGATATATGAATATGTGCATTAATATAACACATGAAATAGAAAAATCAACATAATTAAAGAGATAAAAATATATACATAGAATATGGTTGTTCTCTTCAAGATTTTAGTCACTGAGAGGAGAAGTGAGTAAAACATTAAATAACATTGTAATTTATTTAATGTTATATGTAACAAATAATATTAATAACATTATGAAAATGACTTTTTAAATGTAGAGAAAAATAAAAGTCTTTATAAAATTTAAAGAAAAAGGGCTAAGCAGGAAAAATACATGCATGGCAAACCTCAATTTGATTCTGGAAACCCGTGTTGTAATGTGAGAACCAACACCCAGAAGATGCAATTTGACCTTCTTACTCATATAATGTGGCATCCTTGTGCCTGGATACGCACACATCCACATAAGAAACATACACAATATATTATATTAAACTTACAGACATAAAATTACACCAAGAAAGCTCCTTTGCAAAATGTATGCTATTGAAAATAAGTGAGAATTTATTGTGCTTAAAGGATCATGAAATTATTTTGAATCAGATTAAACTCATCTGTTTAATATGAGTCAAAGGAAACAAAAATTTTATAATGAAATTATTAACATAAATGTTACTTCTCACTTTAGGCATTAAGCCTATTGCTAAAACAGAATGAACAGATATACCACCTACCTTTATGTATAACAAAATAAAATTTTGCTTCTGAAATTTATGTTTTCATATAGGTTTATTATATAATTATTTAATTTAAATGGATGTTGGAGCCATTAAGAAATATATCAATGGAGAAATAAAATTATAAAAGCATGTTGATATCCTCACTGTAAAAATATAACTCAAAATAGCCAACATTAAGCAGACACACATTTATGCAAGTATTAATCAGTGTCCCAAAAAAAGATAGTCCTTTAGTGATTATATAAAGAAAGAGCAAATTTTATTTCAAAATACAATTTACACAAATTCATAATTAATGAATAGTTTCAAGTGCAAGAAAGCTGGAGATCCCAGAAGCAGGATTTGGACGGACTCATCTTAGCACACTATATTATCTCTACGAATTAGGAGGCAAGTTTGTATGCTGGCCATTGTTCAGGTAGAAAAGTAAGAATGAAAAAACTTGAGTCTAGATGCTGTTCAAAACAAATATAATAATAAAATTTTGAGGCAGTATTGAGGTCCAGCCGAGGTCAGTGACTATGAATTTATATTGCTAACAATCTTCTCAGTGGGTGATTTTCTCCAACAGTTTTACCTATCCACTAGGAAGTCTGGAGAAATCTGATAGTGAATCAGTCAAAAAAGGGAAAGTAAGAAATCTGAAGCATAGAAAAAAAGGTACAGATTTTTCCCACTATAATTAAAGCACCCTAGAGCAGTGTTTTTTCTTGTTTACCAATACTTTAATAAAACTGGACCATAAAACAAACCATGATTATAAATGACAGAGGCTACAACAAATAAAGAGATCTGAGACATGTTTGTAATTCCAACCACAAAAGGAGTACTTCAAGTATTGACCTTGTAAAAGGTGCTTTAAAATGGGAGAAGCTATGTAAATAAGGAATGGCTTTTAATCCAGGTGTTGGTATTCATGGGTTGTTGAACCAAGGGCCTTTTCCCTCATTTTGAAAACCACTATAAACATGAGGTGCTTGGACTAGTGTATCTCACCCTCCTGAATAATAAATTCAAACATTTCAAGCTGAGGTTGCATATGTGAATTCTTTTGCCAAAAGTTAATTCTGATAAAATTATACAGTTAAGAATGGAATGTAAAAAATATACTGATTGAAACACCCAAGAACTATTACTTTATTTCAATTGTATATATGTATATGTATATGTATATGTATATGTATATGTATATGTATATATATATTCTTGTATCAAAACTCGTATTAATTATCTAATAACTATTAAAGAATAAATCTCTATCCATCTATATAAGAAAAATGGAGTGCACGAATCCTTACTAGTTTCCTCATGATTTTATTTGTATTTATATTGCCCACAGTCTGTTATTGCATTACTAGAATTATTATTGCAACCATCAGATACGTATTCTGGCCTCTTCTCTTTCTATCGAGTTTATTTATCAAAAATGTTCAGCTCTAGGAAGACCAAAGTGTGGGTCTTTCTGTTCTTCTTAGAAGGGGTAACAAAATACTCACTGAAGCAAATACACAGACAAATTATGGAGCAGAGACTGAAGGAAAGGCCATTCAGGGATGGGAGTCCATCCCATATACAGTCACCAAAACCAGACACTATTGTGGATGCCAAGAAGGGCATGTTGACAGGAGCCTGATATAGCTGTCTCCTGAGAGGCTCTGCCAGTGCCTGAAAAATACAGAAGTGGATGTTCTCAGCCAACCATTGGACAGAGCACAGGGTCCCCAATGGAGGAGTTATAGATAGGACTGAAGGAGCTGAAGGGGTTTGCAACCCCTTCATAGGAAGTATAATCATATCAACCAAACAGTACCCCCAGAGCTCCTAGGGTCTAAATCACCAACCAAGGAGTACACATGGAGGGACCCCTGGCTCCAGCAGTATATGTAGACTTGTCAGGCATCAATGGGAGAAGAGGCCCTTGGTCCTGTGAAGGCTCATTGCTCCAGTCTAGTGGAATGGGTGGGTGGGGAGCACCCTCATAGAAATAGGTGGAGGGGGGATGGGATAGGAGGTTTCTGGGAGGAAGAACAGAGAAAAGGGATAACATTTGAAATGTAAATTATATATATATATATATGTATATATATATAATATTATATTTTTTATTTTTATATATTTTTATATTTTATATTTTTATAATATATATATATATATATATATATATATATATATATATATACATACATACATGGTCTAAATGCTGGGAGAAAAAATAAAAAAACCTAACAATGAAGTGAATAGTAAAAAAAATAATAATAATAATGTATTTACAAAGATGTGGAAGACATAAAAAATAGTACAGCTGCATGCTTACAACTTTGCCTGGCATATGGAGATGCAACTTAGGAAGTCACAATCTGAAAGTTTGACCCAGTTCAAAGTAATAGCATTTATTTGTTTGAAACAATAAAATTAACACCATAAGTAAAAACTCTGCCTAAAAATTTTAATTCTACAAAAATGAATTTAATCTTAATTATGTGCTTCACATAAAAGTGAAAAAATACCTCTGGCAATGTTCTGATATGACTGGAATTCAGATTTAATGTTTCCTTGATATAACATGACTGTTAAGAGAGATGACTATAACAGATACAAAGGATTAAAATTAAATATATGTGCATATACACATGTAGCAAATTTGTTCAGCAATGAGTACCTTATCTAATATCTATGTAAGTTGTAAGGTAATGCATATATATATATATATATATATATATATATATATATATATATATGGTCTATTTTCTCTTAACTTCTATCCTATAGTTTAGCTAGATTTAACATTGCAATAAATTGGGAGACATATTCAATAACTGAAGAAAATATTTTCATCTTGTGGTGATATTGTTGGAATTTTTGTTGTCTATGGAACCACAAGATGGAAAAATGCTCCCTTGACAACCAAGACCAGAACTGATCTTTCCATCAACCAAAACAAACTACCAAATTATAAATTCAAATCAATAAAATCCTGACAAATAAACAAAAACTACAGTTTGCAGTATAGTTATTGAGGTTAAGATGCAAATATTATATGCAGATACATACATAATTATAATAAACTTTAGTGTTCACTTCATTAAGTAAAATAAAAGTACAGGAAACAAAATAACACATCTAGGATATATCTTAACACAAAGATGTTGCAGGTTCATGAAATTAAAGAATAAAATATAACTGGAAAAATTAATTCTTAAATTATAAGACTTAGTTAACTATTATAATACCTTCATTGCTTTCCAGAAATCTTCAACTACTCATGATTTTAATCACTTTGATATTTATTTTCATCCATCGAGCTTTTGAAGTCTGCTAATAAAACTGTGCTTTTAATGCTTTTTTTCTTTCAACCACAATATATATAAGTTGCTTTGAAAATACTACTTAAATTATTTGGAGAACTACATGCTGAAATTAGAATCTATTTATATTATATAAATTTAAACATAAAAATAGTATTTAGAGTAGGCATTCTATGTTAATAAGTAAAGGTAGCATGAGCTTTAATTCTAATGTATGTTACGAGAAGATTATTATAAACTGCATTATTTTTCAAGGATATGATATATTGAATATATATGTATATGATATACCATATGTAATATGTATATTATAATATGTTCATTGTTTATAGTAACTTAATCCATTCATGATTTCAACCACCTTGATGATTATTTGATATTTGATGATTATTTGTTATATATGCTACATATATATATATATATATATAACATAATACATGCACATCATGTGCACATGATTAGTCTGTATCAATGCGCTGTATTTGTTTTAAAGGTGGTTTCATTATCCATTTTAAGGATATAATAAATTATGGACACGACTTTAGAAGCAGATTTTTTTTAATTCATTAAAATTTATTGTACTGTTTTGAGATAGTTATTCAAATCCTAAGTATCAGATTTTATTTGTGTATTCATTTTGATATTTATGTATACCAAAGGTAAGCTTTTTTTTTTTTTTTTACAGTACTTAAACTACTTCAGCTACTTAATAACAAATCAATGGCCTGTTAGAATGTACATGTTTTGTGGACGCTGTTTCAATGCAACATAAAAAGAGAATAAAATTAAAATAAAGAAAACAATATGGCCTGACTTTGACTCATTAAAGGTTCTGACCAATATTGAAGAGGATAGTGCTCTTCCAAGGACAGATGGCAGCATGAGAGCATGTCCAAGATGTCTAAACAGATGTCTGTCCTGAGGTCATCCGACTGAAGATTAAAAATTGTGCAAAGGCTAATCCACATCTGAGTTACATGGCCTTATTTTCAGTAAAATTGGATTCAGTAAATAACCTATTTTTGAAAGTTTTGTTTTCAGGAAGTCAATGCTTTTTCAAAATTAGAGGCTAGACTCTCCATTACAATGTAACAAATAGTCTACCATTAACAATTTACAATGCTGGGGAACAGTTTGGACACTTCTTTACTCATTCTAAAAATATATATAGAAAATATTACAAAGGTTCTTTTCACATAAATCTTTATTAGACATGGCAAAAAATTGTACACAGAAACTCAAAGTGGCTGTTACTTCATGCATAAGGCCAGCACATGGTCAAGATAGTCAAAGTCGCTGTATGAATGGAGGAGGCAATCTAGGTCAGAAGTTAGTGACAATTAATGGCAGCTGGAAGAGGTACAGGTAGTTTTTATTCAGGAATTTATCTCCCAAAAAGCTACTCATGTTCCAGTATAAGATTCTACATCCGTGCACTACATAGCACTAAATGGACTCAGTGGGTTAAAACAAAATAAAAACAACAATTCATATGAAGTTTGGAAGGGAATGAGGAAATGACTAAAGGGAGTAAAACTTGATTTTAAAAGAAAAATTATATGCTTGTATGCAATTCTCAATAAAGTTTAGTTCATTTTGACTATTAAAAATAGACAAATAGTTCAATTGTTGATAACTATCCAATTCCAGTGTTTGAGTACCTATTAGTAAAGTTATAATTGACTGTTGGATACCAATCAACTAACATTTATGTTATGGTAAAAGTTAAATGATAGCAAAAGTTTAGTCTCAGTCATTTCACTCAAAAATACTTATGAAAGTCTGGTGTATGACAGTTTCATTTCCCTACTAACTATTAAAGTCACTAATTCTTAGAGATAAGGTTTGGAAAATGGAATGGGTTATTTTATATCTCAAGACCATGTTTGAATAATAATAACAACCAATATGAATGTGGTTAGAAAATTATGTTTTGTGAGACATTTTTAGTTTTTTTTGGACTAAACATAGTTTCCAGTATATAGAGAAGAACATGTGACAGTAATAATTTCAGTTAATAATTTTTCAGTCCCTTAAAGAAGTTAACTTCTTTAGATTTCTTCTTACATGTCTATATTCCTCCACTGAGCTAAATCTTTAGTCTCTAATTGCATATTTTAATGTTTATGTAATTTCAATGTGACATATTAACAAACTCAGTATTAATATCAGTATTGTAAGCACAGTGACAAATTCTGAACATGATTTCTTTTTTCTTATCTCAAAAATCTTATTCTAAAAGGAAGGTTGGAAATTGAATAGTAGTAGTAGTAGTAGTAGTAGTAGTAGTATTGCATTTTTATTGGTTATTTTATTTCTTTACATTTCAAATATTATCCACATTCCAGGTTTTCCTTCTACCAACCCCCTCCCGCTCCCCCTCCCTCTGGTTCTATGAGGGTGCACACACAACCACCTACCTGCTTCCACCTCACCACTCTATCATTCCCCTATGCTGGGGCATCAAACCTTCACAGGACCAAGGACCTCTCATTGATGTCTTACAAGGCCATTTTCTTCTACTTATGCAGCTGGAGTCATGGGTGTACTCTTTGGTAGGTGGTTTAGTCCCTGGGAGCTCTGAGGGTTCTGGTTGATTAATATTGTTGTTTTTCCTATGGGGTTTCAAACTCCTTCAGCTCCTTTTCATCCTTCCCCTTATTCTTCCTTTGGGGTCTCTGTGCTCAGTCAGATGGTTGGCTTCTAGCATCAGCATCTGTATTGGTAAGGCTCTGGCAAGGCCTCTTAGGAGATAGCTATATCAGGCTCTTGTCAGTAAGCATCAGCAATAGTGTCTGGGTTTGGTGGTTACATATGGTATGGGTCCCCAGGTGGGGCAGTTTCTGGATGACCTTCCTTTCAGTCTCTGCTCCACTCTCTGCTCCACTCATTTCCTTTAGACATGAGCAATTCTGGATTAAAATTTTTGAGATGAGTGGGTGGCCCCATCACTTAACCAGGGGCTGTAGCTAACCTCTGGATATCATCTCTATAGGTTCTCTTTCCCCTTTGTTGAGCATTTAAGCTAATGTCATCCCCATTGCATCCTAGGAGCCCCTTGCTTTCCTGGCCTCTGGACTTGCTGGTGGCTATCCCCAGTTACCTCTGTTCAGTTTCCCTATTCTCCATAAATCTCCCCGTCTCCTCCCACACTTGATCCTGTCCCCTTTTCCTCTCCCCCTCCTACCTTTCTCCCAAGTCTTTCCCACCTTCTACTTCCCATGATTATTTTGTTCCCCCTTCTAAGTAGGACTGAAGCATCACACTTTATTTTTTTCAGAATTAAAAAAAATATGAAAAGTTAAAAACATAATATAAATTATAGTTATTTACTTCAGCCACAGACTTAGGAAAAAAATTCCCGTTTTATTGTGAAGAGTGATAGACTCCATTCAGTCTTTTAATGACATTAGAATGATAGTGAACCTAGGAAAAGACTGAGTTCAAGGGCATCTGACAACTTATCATGAGGCATGATTTTCTGTCTTTTAGATTATTCTAATGTCAATTATTTTTATTTTATGCAACTGGGTTTTCAGCTCACTTCTGAATGTGATTTTAATGAATAAAAGTCTGTGCTGCACACAAGCTTCTTGTACTAGTCATTATTCTTTAAACAGTGTGCCAATAATTTGCATATTATTTCCATGCTATTAGTTAATGTATGTAAGCTAGAGATGATATAAAGTACATGAAACTAATTGAATAGTTTATACATTATACATAAATGCTACTCAATTTTTACAAAAGCAAACTTCTAGTTTGATACCATGAAAGTTCTCTTCCTGAGAGAGAATTACTGATATGTACTATTTTTTCTACTGAGGATAAAGCAGCGTTTTTGTAGCTGCAATTATTTAAGAAATGGGTTATTTTGAGAAAATTTCAGAACTAATTTTATATTTATTAAAATCATATCAAGTAAAGCTTTTAGAGTGGTTTTCCAAATTTTTTATGTGAACCTATTCTAGAGCATAAAAGTTATTTGAAACCTCTCAGATAAATTAATTTGAATATAAAAGTAGAATTTATATAACAATGTCTGATATTTTATATGTATATTTTACTCTTAAATTTTAATTAGTTAAATTTTTTTTGCTACATCATTGAACTTTCCCAGGACTATCTCCACATAAACAGACATATCCATAATTATAAACAATAAAATACAAATCTAAAAATGTCACAATGGAATGCACTGTTTTGTGTGCTAATAACATAGATGATAAATTAGATAGATGGATTGATGGATTGATAGATAGATAGATAGATAGATAGATAGATAGATAGATAGATAGATAGATAGATAGATAGATAGAGATAGGTGGGTAGATATAGGCATACAATTTCACTTTCAGATGAGCATCTCTATGTGCAGGTGCATGTGCATCTGTGTGTGCGTCCATATGGGGGCCAGAGATTTCTATGTTCAGTGTCTGCTCTAATCTCTCTCCACATTTGATATTGTAACAGTGTCTCCTTGAAGCAGTAACTAACGTAATGAGCTAGATTGTCTGGCTCCTACCCTCAAGGGGCTTCATCTCTCCATCTCACTTGTGATGGTTGTGTTGGTTGTGGTGTTGATTGCGTTGGTATTAAAGTTATGCCACAGCAATTGGCTTTCTACATGGTTTCAGGGGATCCAAACTCAGCTTCTTATACTGGTGCAACAAGCACTTTATTGACAGAGCCATACTCCCATCCCCAAATGCATAAAATATAATTACACAGTTGAATGTAAGTATAAATAGATAAAGAGCAAATAAATAGAGGTAGAAATCTTATCATCACATATTATATGTAGTACTATTTCATATACTATCCACACATGAGTATATATGACAACTTTATAAACAACCATTAAAAGGGGGAATGCTAGGGTAGTGAGGCAGGAGTGGATAGGTGGATGGGGGAGCATCCTCCTATAAGCAGGGAGGGGGGGTTGGGTAGGGGGTTTAACGAGTGGAAATCAGAAAGGGTATAACATTTGAAATATAAATAAATAAAATAACTAATAAAAATAAACAACCACAACAAAAAAGTACATTTTATGGTTTTCCTAAATGTTTCTGAGTTTCTTTGGGTAAGGAAGCTCATAATGTAATTTCATGGAAAAACAGGCTCATGCTGTTATGGTGCCCAGCCTGACTATCAAGTGAGTGAGTTAGGCACTGGAGAAAATCTCACTTATTATTTCTGTAACTCAGTGAGTGAACCGAAACAACACACCTTTGTCTAATACAGCATGTTCTTAAGAAGAAATGAACCGATTTCGTTCACTTGCCAGGGTTATTTGTACTAGATGTGGATCACGGTCACAGGTGGTCTGATTCGGTCTTTTCCTATTTTAGTTGAAAAACAACTTTTCACACATAGAACAATTCACATCTATTTAGCTCTGAAAATGACATGTCCTTGCATTTGTGACCAAACTGAAGTCAGCTTTCTTTTATATTGATCAAATCATCTCATAAATAGACCTTGGAAAGATAGCTCATACTCAAAGTGAGAAAAAGTAACCTTTGTTCCATAAACAGCAGAAAGTGAGGTGCTGATGTTGTCTTTGATCATCAGTTACTATAAATTTACCTTTCAGTTTCTACTTTCAGAACATAAAAGAAATTCTATAAATGGTTTGTGCTACATCTTTAAAGTAAATTTTGATATGTTCCAAATATATCAAGGATGATTTAAACATCGTAACTTTTAGTTACATTATTAAGTTAAATATAACCCTGTATATGTGTATCAACTAAAACAATTTAGAATATTTCTACTCAAAGTTTTATAGTAAAAATAGATCAAAAGTGTACAAATAAAACCATTATCTGTGGGGTCAGATATTTTCACCTTCTTGGATGGTATTTATGTGTACTAAAAGTAAGGTAAAAGATATAAATGAAATTACATTTCCTATGATTTATTTGTGCCAAGGACTGGCAAGGTAATTTCACAACATTCTTGTAAAGATCCCCTATCATCATTAGCTGTTTGCTCTTAATTTTCACTAGTCATATTCCAATGACTAATAAACTACTGGGAAGTTTCCATCCTAAAGGCAGATTAAGAGACCAGCTAATCACCTAGAATCTCATTGTGACCTTGCTATTCTTTCTTCTTTCAAGGGTATGCAAGTTATTTCTCATTTATATTTTCTCAAGCACTGTTAATTTACAGGATTTTGTTAATCTGTCATGTATAATCATCTCCCAATCAACCTATACATATGAAACTTTTAGGCACTTCAAAATTAAATTGGGTTCAAATAGATTATAGAAGAGAACCCTACCTGTACCTATTTTTCAATAATCTGATAAGAAAGAGTAGATATTCCATTTGAATGATGCTACTCCTTTAAAAATTTTGCTTGGGAAATGGATAAACCTTTAAGATTGTTTAGACAGACCATTTTCCTTTGTATTTCATGTGGTCTTCATTTCTCTTAAAGCTGTTTTAAGCTGTGGACTCTTTATAAGCGTAACACTTTTTTTTTTTTTTTTTGGGCATCAATTTAATTCTCATAATAACCCAAAAAGACATAGAAATGTCTTCTGTGATAACAAACAACCAGAAGCCAGAGCCATACAAGCATTAACTGTATCTGGTGCCACTATAAACCATCTCTTGACTAAATTAAACTTAAAATTCAGTGGCATGTTTTACAGAATTTAATAAATTTTATTTTCAAATAATCAAATGGATTGAGAAGATGCCTCTGCTAATGATTCTCTTAAAAAAAAAAAAAAGACATACCTAAGAACCCATCTATGTAGTTCTAGTTTTCTTTTTTTCATTTTTCTCTCTTATGATACAACCCAACAATCCTTCCTCTCTCTACACTCCTCCAACTCCTTGCTCTTACCTGCACCACCCCCCCCAAGATCTACTGCTTCTCCATTTGACTTCAGAAAACAGCTGAGTTCTGCTGGTATCCTCACCCCCTCTGGCTCATAAACTCCCTCCATCTCCATCTTCTTCAGGGTTTCCTGAACTCTGGCTAATGTTTGGCTGTGGGTCTCTGTATGTGTTCCTGTCAGCTGACAGAGGAAGCCCCTTTGAAGATGATAGGGCTAGGCATTGATCTGAGAATATCAGAATATTCTAATAATAATATTATTAGTATTATTAGAATATTAATAATATTCTAATAATAGAATTAATTTCACTGATTTTTTGTTGTTGTTGTTGATGTTGTTCTGAAGCTTGATCTCTGAGCTTCCTGTTCCTGGAGATCCAGGCAGTGTGAAGATGGGCTCCATCCAAGTTAGAACAGTCACAGGTTAGCCATCCCCACAAGCTCTGAGATACCAATTGCCCCAGCGCACCTTGTAGCCAGGACGGTTATGGGATGAAGGGTTGTAGCTGGGTTGGTGTCCTACCAGAATCCCCCCACTAGGATTTTTGCCAGGAAACCTATGAGAGTGACCTTAAAGAGGACTCCCACTCATGGAAGATACAGAGCTTGAACAGGCCATCTTTGCTAATCTGGCAAGGTTCCCAGCGATACATCATCCCAACTTTTAAAATTTATAAACACTGTAAAATATTATTTTTGAATACTTCAAAGTATAGCTACCAAATATTTATGTCCTTATTTTATAAAATATTAAGAAACCATTACACTGTATTTTTCATCTTTAAAACCTTTCATCACAAACTGAAATTCTGCTATTAACATCAGAAAGTTCATATTGATGTTCAAGTCTATCTGTCATATCTGCCTATGCTCTAGTAATTTGCAATTATTTATATAAATATAAGATTGATTTGTAATATACATGAACTTATTTTTATTCCAAGCATATGAATTTACATAGTATAAAATTTATATAATATAGAGCAGTTTGCTAAACTTAAAACAAGTGTTACCTTATTACTACTCAAAATGAGCCATTTATGAATGTATTTTGCTCTAAAAATTTTTTTATAATACATGATTCATTTGCCCTGTTAGGGATTGAACTAAATATATATTTATAAGTTCCAGCATATATTGCTTCCTTTATTCAACGGTTGCAACAATGCATTGCATTATACTTTCTTAGCTCTTTAATGTTCACATCTTATAAAGTGCATTTTGTACCAGAGTTATGCTGAAGTGCAGTTATGATGGTGTTCCAATTATTTCAGTACAGCATTCTCAGGAATTTGTACTTGCTATATTGTTTGCCTTATATTCCACTGTCTTCATAAAGAGATTCGAGGTAGATGACTAATTTATGATTTTATGATACATTCAATAATTCCTGAATGATGCATAAGAAAACCTAAGCATTTTGCAATTGTTTTCCAAGAAAATGTAATTTTAATTGCTTTTTCCTAAAAAAATTAAATATTTATTTTAGTGATTTTACGAAAAGGAAATGCATATAGTGTAGGATTAATACAATATGGATAAACAGTGAGGCAATAGCTCTTACATCATATGCTGGTCACCCCCAGATTATCTACATTTGTCTTGATTGATACAAACTACCCTTAAGAGGAAGCATTCATAAATTGACCACTGTTTTAACTTTTGGTACTTACAACAAAATATGTAGTAATGAATTAGTCTCATATGTTCCTATCTCTTTTGTTGGGAAAGATATTGTATATTGACTTTTCTACTTTCTACTATTGATCTATATCCTTAGTCTTTTATTTATAATTTTGAGAGCCAGTCTTATCAGATTGTTGAGCTATATGGGAGGTTATCCATTACCCTACATAGGTCTTAAACCTATGATCTCTTCTTCAACTTCTAGGAATATTGAAACTACTGAGTACATCCACAGCACCAGGGTCATTTTTCTTATACTGATGTTTCACTTCCATGTTAATTACTTTGGGAGGAAGAGAGGAGGGATAAAAGGGGGTAGGTCAGGTATGGGAGGAGACAGGGAAGATATACAGAAGGTCAGGAATTTGAATAGAGATGTGTAACAATGGGGGATGGGGGACTGGGGGTAGCCATCAACAAGATCAAGATGCCAGGAAAGCAAGAGGCTCACAGGTCTAAACAGGGATGGAAAGGGAGAACCTGTAGAGACCATATCCAGAGGTTAAGCAAAGCCTGTGGTTGGGGGAATGGGGCTACTCACTCATCTCTAAATGGCTCCAGGCTAAAGGAAATATGGGGACAAAGAGTGGAACAGAGACTGAAGGAAAGGTCATCCAGAGATTGCCCCACCTGGGGATCCATCCCACATGCAGACATGAAACCCAGACACCTTTGCAGATACCAAGAAATACTTTTTGCAAAACACAAGAAAACCAAGAAGGAAGACCATCACATGGATACTTCATTCCTCCTTAGAATAGGGAACAAAATACCCATGAAAGGATATGGATACAGAGACAAAATTTAGAGCTAAGATGAAAGGATCGACTATCCAGAGACTACCCCACCCAGGGATCCATCCCATCATCAGCCACCAAACCCAGATACTATTGCACACGCCAGCAAGATTCTGCTGAAGGGACCCTGATATAGTGGCCTCTTGTGAGGCTATGCCAGTGCCTGGTAAACACAGAAGTGGATGCACACAGTCAGCTATTGGATGGAACACAGGGCCCCCAGTGGAGGAGCTAGAGAAAGTACCTAAGGAGCTGAAGGGGGCTGCAACCCTATAGGTAGAATAACACTACGAACTAACCAGTACTCCCAGAGTTCCTGTCTCTAGCTGCATATGTAGTAGAAGATGGCCTAGTTGACCATCATTGGGAAGAGAGGCCCCTTGGTCTTGCAAACTTTATATGACCCAGCACAGGGGAATTCCAGGGCCAAGAAGTGGGAGTTGGTGGGTAGGGGAGCAGGGGCAGGGGGAGGGTATAGGGAACTTTCAGGATAGCATTTGAAATGTAAATAAAGAAAATATATAATAAAAAAAAGAAGTACTTGCTTACAGGAGCCTATTATAGCTGTCTCCTGAGAAGCTCTACCAAAGGCTGACAAATAAAGAGGCAGATGCTTGCAGCAGCCAACCATCAGACTGAGTACAGGTCCCCAAGTGAGGAATTAGACAAAGTATTGAAGAAGCTGAAGGGGTTTATAATCACATAGAAAGAAAAACAATATCATTCAACCAGACCCCTTAGAGCTCCTAGGGAGTAAACCATCAACCAAAGAGTACACATGGAGGAACCCATGGCTCCAGCTGCGTACATAGGTGCTTCTATTTCCTTAGGGGAAATGGGAATGTTTAGATCGTTAATCTGATCCTGATTTAACTTTG
>NC_034597.1:73959346-73966303 GCF_900095145.1 Mus pahari
TCAGACTGCTAGTGCATTCTCTCTCTAGTTTCTTTTTGGCAGAACTCAGGGCTATGAGTTTTCCTTTTAGGACTGTTTTCATTGTGTCCCATACGTTTGCGTATGTTGGGGCTTCATTTTCATTAAACTCTAAAAAGTCTTTAAATTCTTTCTTTATTTCTTCCTTGACCAAGGTATCCTTGAGTAGAGTGTTGTTCAGTTTCCATGTGAATGTTGTCTTTCTATTATTTATGCTGTTATTGAAGATCAGCNTCAGTCCGTGGTGATCTGATAGGATGCATGGGATTTCAATATTTTTGTATCTGCCAAGGCCTGTTTTGTGACCGATTATATGGTCAATTTTGGAGGATGTACCATGAGGTGCTGTGAAGAACGTATACCTTTTGTTTTAGGATAAAATGTTCTGTAGATATCTGTTAAATCCATTTGTTTCATAACTTCTGTTAGTGTCCATGTGTCTCTTTTATGTTTCTATTTCCAAGAACTGTCCATTGGTGAGAGTGGGGTGTTGAAGTCTCCCACTATTATTGTGTGAGGTGCAATGTATACTTTGAGCTTTACTAAAGTTTCTTTAATGAATGTGGCTGCCCTTGCACTTGGAGCATAGATATTTAGAATTGAGAGTTCATCTTAGTAGATTTTAACTTTGATGAGTATGACGTGCCCCTCCTTGTCTTTTTTGATAAATTTGGGTTGGAAGTCAATTTTATTTGATATTAGAATGGCTATTCCAGCTTGTTTCTTCGGAACATTTGCTTGGAAAATTGTTTTCCATCCTTTTACTCTGAAGTAGTGTCTGTCTTTGTCCCTGAGGTAGGTTTTCTGGAAGAAGCAAAATGTGGGGTCCTGTTTGGGTAGCCAGTCTGTCAGTCTATATCTTTTTATTGGAGAATTGAGTTCATTGATGTTAAGAGAAATCAAAGAAAGGTAATTTTTGCTTCCTTTCATTTTTGTTGTTAAAGTTGGGATTCTGTTCTTGTGGCTGTCTTCTTTTGGTTTTGTTGAGGGATTACTTTCTTCCTTTTTCTAAGGTGTGGTTTCTTAGTGTTGGTGTTTTCCCTTTATTATCCTTTGAAGGGCTGGATTCATGGATAGATATTGTGTGAAGTTGGTTTTGTCATGGAATACTTTGGTTTCTCCATCTATGGTAATTGAGAGTTTTGCTGGGATAGTAGCCTGGGCTGGCATTTGTGTTTTCTTAGGGTCTGCATAACATCTGTCCAGGATCTTCTGTCTTTCATAGTCTGGTGAGAAGTCTGGTGTAATTCTAATAGGCTTGCCTTTATATGTTACTTGACCCTTTTCCCTTGAAACTTGTAATATTCTATCTTTATTTAGTGCATTTGTTGTTCTGATTATTACGTGTCAGGAGGAATTTCTTTCCTGGTCCAGTCTATTTGGAGTTCTGTAGGCTTCTTGTGTGTTCATGGGCATCTCTTTAGGTCTGGGAAGTTTTCTTTTATAATTTTGTTGAAGATATTTGCTGGCCCTTTAAGTTGTAAATCTTTGTTCTCATTTACTCCTTTTATCTGTAGGTTTGGTCTTTTCATTGTGTCCTGGATTTCCTGGGTGTTTTGAGTTAGGATCTTTTTGCATTTTCTTTGATTTTTGTGCCCATGTTCTCTATGGAATCTTCTGCACCTAAGATTCTCTCTTCCATCTCTTGTATCCTGTTGCTGATGCTCACATCTATGGTTCCTGATTTCTTTCCTAGGGTTTCTATATCCAGAGTTGTCTCACTTTGCGTTTTCTTTTTTGTTTCTACTTACCTTTTTAGGTCTTGAATGGTTTTGTTCAATTCCATCACCTGTTTGGTTGTGTTCTCCTGTGTTTCTTTAGGACTTGTACCTCTTTAGTGGCGTTCTCCTGTATTTCTTTAAGTTAGTTATTAATGCCCTTCTTAAANTTCTTTTGGTTTTGTTGAGGGATTACTTTCTTCCTTTTTCTAAGGTGTGGTTTCTTAGTGTTGGTGTTTTCCCTTTATTATCCTTTGAAGGGCTGGATTCATGGATAGATATTGTGTGAAGTTGGTTTTGTCATGGAATACTTTGGTTTCTCCATCTATGGTAATTGAGAGTTTTGCTGGGATAGTAGCCTGGGCTGGCATTTGTGTTTTCTTAGGGTCTGCATAACATCTGTCCAGGATCTTCTGTCTTTCATAGTCTGGTGAGAAGTCTGGTGTAATTCTAATAGGCTTGCCTTTATATGTTACTTGACCCTTTTCCCTTGAAACTTGTAATATTCTATCTTTATTTAGTGCATTTGTTGTTCTGATTATTACGTGTCAGGAGGAATTTCTTTCCTGGTCCAGTCTATTTGGAGTTCTGTAGGCTTCTTGTGTGTTCATGGGCATCTCTTTAGGTCTGGGAAGTTTTCTTTTATAATTTTGTTGAAGATATTTGCTGGCCCTTTAAGTTGTAAATCTTTGTTCTCATTTACTCCTTTTATCTGTAGGTTTGGTCTTTTCATTGTGTCCTGGATTTCCTGGGTGTTTTGAGTTAGGATCTTTTTGCATTTTCTTTGATTTTTGTGCCCATGTTCTCTATGGAATCTTCTGCACCTAAGATTCTCTCTTCCATCTCTTGTATCCTGTTGCTGATGCTCACATCTATGGTTCCTGATTTCTTTCCTAGGGTTTCTATATCCAGAGTTGTCTCACTTTGCGTTTTCTTTTTTGTTTCTACTTACCTTTTTAGGTCTTGAATGGTTTTGTTCAATTCCATCACCTGTTTGGTTGTGTTCTCCTGTGTTTCTTTAGGACTTGTACCTCTTTAGTGGCGTTCTCCTGTATTTCTTTAAGTTAGTTATTAATGCCCTTCTTAAATTCCTCTACCAGCATCATGAGGTATGCTTTTAAATCTGAGTCTTGCATTTCAGGTGTGTTGGGTATCCAGGACTGTCTGAGGTGGGAGTGCTGGGTTTTGATGATGGTGAGTGGTTTTGGTTTCTGTTAGTAAGATTCCTACGTTTGCCTTTCACCATCTGGTAATCTCTGGAGTTAGTTGTTATAGTTGTCTCTGGTTGGAGCTTGTTCCTCCTATGTTTCTGTTAGCCTCTGTCAGCAGTCCTGGGAGTCTAGCTCTCTCCTGAGTCTCAGTTTTCAGAATACTCTCAGCAGTCAAGCTCTCCTCTTGCAGGCAAGGTGCACAGAGGCCTGGCATTCAGATCTGCCTTCTGGCTGAAGATGTAGGCCCAAAACAGGGCCTGTCCTTGAAGATGTGTTGCCTTTGCAGTTTGCACACTCACCTGCACAGGCTAGATTCCAAGGGACCCTGGACACAATATGTCTCTCTTACCCACTCTGGCAGACAGAGCCCTTTCGGGTGGCCACCTTTCCTCTGGCAGGGAAGCTGCCCAAATGTCTGGAGCTTGAAACAGGGTCTGTCCCAGAAGCTAGATTGCTTCTAGCTGTCCCAAAGCTGTGTATCTTCTTTAGTCCACACTCTCACTAGTGCAGACTTTAGCCTGCGTGCACCAGAGCAAAGATGGCTCCCTTACCAGCTCAGGCAGTGAGAACACTCCCGGGTGGACCACTCTGCTCTGGCATTGATGGTGCCCGGATGTCTGGAGCCAGAAACAGGGTCTGTCCCAGAAGCTCTGTCTCTTCTGCAGTCAGCTCTCTCCCTGTCAATGACCTGAGCATGGGCATACTGGAGCAAAGATGGCTCCCTTACCAGCACATGACTTTCTTCTCATGATTGAAAGTGATGTCTTTTGGTGGAAATGAATCTGAGTGAAAATATGTGCAATAAGTGAAAAAAAAATCAGATGACAAAAGATAAATATTGCAAAATCATTAAAAAAACAATCCAAATGAAACCATAAATATTTCACTGAATAATATGCACAAGAAACTATTGATGGTCTGTAAAATTTAACCATTTACAATCTGGGCTAGTCTTGCATCAAGAGGAAAAAAATGTTGCTCAACACTGTTCTACAAAGTAATATATTATTAATACATACATACATTTTTAAAGGTAAATTAACAGTATATTTTCTTTGAGGATGATGTTGTATTACAGAAAATATAAAAGATACAAATGAGATTTCTAAGTCCTTCTTAGATTCATCACATGAAGAATCACCCTCATTCCAGCATTCCTACCAGAGAAATAAATTCTTTAAATTCAATGAATATATATAATACACAAAGTATCAGAACTTAGAGTTTTATTCAGGCTGTTATTAATTTGAGAGGCCTGAGATAAATTACATATATATATATATATATATTTGAGACGGGGTTTCTCTGTACAGCCCTGGCTGTCCTGGAACTCACTCTGGAGACCAGGTTGACTTCAAACTCAGAAATGTGCCTGCCTCTGCCTCCCAATTGCTGGGATTATAGGCATGTACTACCACTTCCAGGCTACAAGTTATTATTATATATATTTCTCCTTTTGGTTTGAGGTAATATTTCACAGCCCTAAGAATTCACTCTGGTCTAAAATTCTGTGATTCTCCAACCATAATTATTGACTTTTTACTGTCTACATATTTTTGCCCTTTTTTGACAATGTATAACTTATCGATATTGGAGTCTTTAACTTAGATACACACACTTACTTCCCACTCTACTCTTTCAGTGATTAATAAGTAATTTACTTTTACCACTGTTATTGTATTACAGTACTTAGATTTACTATGGTTTATTTATTCATCACAAGACTGTTGGTGGCTTCCAGATTTTGGCAATTATGAATAAAGCTGCTCTAAACATCTGTGTTTAAGATTTTATGTAGATATAAATTTTATTCATTTGGAAAAATTCAGTAGTGTCAGTGATAGACAATATGATAAGTCTTTGCTTATTTTGATAACAGAAATCAGTAAACTATATGTATTACTTCCCAACTGCTAATTTTAATTGCTCTTGATTTTATGTTTATTTAATCATTTAAAAATAAAATATGCCACAAAATGTCCTTCATTTCTTAGCAAACATATATAGTCTAAAGAAACTTAGAACTGAGTTATATCTATTTTCTCTATTTTAGGATATTTTGAGTAGTCACATTTTAGCCGTATTAAAATTTCTGGAAGCAAATTTTACCAAAACAGAAAGACACTTAATTATTATTCAAATTATCTGTACTTTATCATTAATTTTACAATTTAGAAATAGAAGACAAAAGAAATCTTCTTTAAAATAACACTTATTTTCAGTGTTTTAATTAATACCTTTGATGCAGTAGTAGCATAGGTTAATCTTAGACTGAAGCTGAGTTGCTGGCTCTGCTTCACAAACTGTCAAATATGCAGACTCTTTATCTCCTTTATGTTAAGCTATAGGGAGAAGGACAGCCACATCAACAAATGATGAGAGCTACTGAGTGGTAATTTGAAAAGCAGTTTGAATAAACTGAATTTATCATTCAAACCCTTCTTACAAGTATCATTAGGCTTACTGTTCAATTTTCCAACAGCAATCAATGCAAAGCTTGATAAAAAACATTAAGTATTAAATCTTTCAAACAAATATTAGAAAATGGTGAACTCAAAACAGATGGATGAGTAAGTCAAGATTATATCATAATGGGATATTTGCTGATATCTTTGGGCATGAGTCTTTTGGCTTATAACAATGATAACATATTCAAGAAATGGAAATCACATGTAGTTAGATGTTATTGTCCTCTTATATAACTTCTTCTGCCAGTGTTCCTAGAAAAACAAACTATGAGACCAACATTTTGGGCAAATTTTGTTAGGAAATAGACTTAGAAACAATGGATGGGAAGGGTTACATGGATTAATGAGCAGACCATATCTATCCAATTGATTCTGGGAATCAGAAATTAATCAATATATTCCCAAGACTGTTGGTCAGAACAGAGGTGGTCCCTGAGAGCTGGTGAGATTGTATCTGAAGACTAGTTCTTTGGACAACCAATTTAACTTGTTGGAGGAAGTAACTAGAGTCTCACAAAGAGAAAAACAAAATAAAAAAGCATAACTAGATACCATTAGCAGTCCACAGTCTATGTATAGAGAATTGATTCCAGTTGACAAAGGGGAGAGTTTAACGCAGCTTACACTATAGTCCATTCTTTCATCTGTCAAATAGTATACCTTTAAACAGTGATTTCATCCTACCTGGAATCTTTAAAATCTGGTGGTTTTGTATGGTTACCCCCACAAGGGATCATATAGTAGGAGATTTATTCAGAACTACAGCTACTAATTATCTCTAGCTCAGTATTTATTTTCTCTTGGTCTCCACAATGTTACTCATGCCTTAAATGTGGCCAGTGTTTTGGCAGATTTACAGTACTTGCCTGGTGGGATGATATAGACTCTCATTACAGATAGGTGAATACCGTCATTCAATGTGGATCATTGTGATGGTAAGGAAACTATCCCAGATGGTAACAATCATTCACTGTTTTCCAGATTAGTGCTGGCCCTTGGATGTTCATCATTGATGAGATTCTTAGGATACTTGAGAGAAAAATCTGAGTCAAGGTAAGTTTGAATGAGTTCACAGTTCTTTTCCAGGGAGAACTATAAGAATCTAAGTATAGCTAGAAAATAGAGATTCTCAGAGATTACCTGCCATGTATCATTATCAATAACATGCATAAAAATAACATATGTCAGTAGCACAAAGCAAAACAAGAAAACAAATATTAAATAGAAAGAGAAGAAATGTTGTTTGGTCATTTTACTCTATATGGGAAAAAGTATATTATTAGTGAAAATTAGATTCTTGTACACTAAAAGTGTAGGCTATGAAGGAGAAAAAGATTGTTCAGCAGATGCAAATACTTAGTACCAAACCGACAACCTGAATTTAATCATCAGAGTCTACATGGAGGAAGGACAGAAGTAATCTCTGCAAGTTATATCCTATTTTCCTCCTGTCTGTCTGTCTGTCTGTCTGTCTGTCTGTCTGTCTGTCTGTCTGTCTCTCTCTCTCTCTCTCTCTCTCTCTCTCTCTCTCTCTCTCTCTCT
>NC_034597.1:73967088-73972894 GCF_900095145.1 Mus pahari
GTTCTATGAAGCAACAATTACTCTGATACCTAAAGTGCATAAAGTCCCAACAAAAAAGGAGAACTTTAGACAAATTTCCCTTATGATTGTAGATGCAAAAATACTCAATAAAATTCTCCCAAATCAAATCCAAGAACACATCAAAATAATTATCCTTCCAGATCAAATAGGCTTCATCCCAGTGAAGCAGAGATGATTTAATATATGGAAATCCATTAACGTAGTCCACTATATAAACAAACTCAAAGACAAAAACCACAGGAACATCTTGTTAGATGCTGAGATAGCATTTGACAAAATCCAACACCCACTCATGATAAAAGTCGTGGAAAGAGAAGGAATTCAAGGACCATACCTAAATATAATAAAACCAATATACAGCAAACCCGTAGTCAACATCAAACTAAATAGAAACTTGAAGAAATCCCACTAAAATCAGGGACTAGACAAGGCTCCCTACTTTCTCCCTACCTATTCAATATAGTACTTGAAATCCTAGCCAGAGCAATTAGACAACAAAAAATGAGATCAAGGGGATACAAATTGGAAAGGAAGAAGTCAAAATATCACTATTTGCAGATGATATGATAGTATATATAAGTGACCCTAAAATTCTACCAGAGATCTCCTAAACCTGATAAACAGCTGCAGTGCAGTAGCTGGATATAAAATTAACTCAAACAAATCAGTGGCCTTTCCCTACAGAAAGAATAAACAGGATGAGAAAGAAATTAGAGGAACAATAATCACAAAACCCTTCACAATAATCACAAAAAAATATAAAATACCTTGGTGTGATTCTAACTAAGGAGGTGAAAGATCTATATGACAAAAACTTCAAGTCTCTGAAGAAAGAAATGGAAGAAGATCTCAAAACATGGAAAGATCTCCCATGCTCATGGATTGGCAGGATTAATATAGTAAAAATGGCTATCTACAGATTCAATGTAATCCCCATCAAAATTCCTACTCAATTCTTCAGTGAATTAGAAAGGGCAATTTGCGAATTCATCTGGAATAATAAAATACCTAGGATAGCAAAAACTATTCTCAACAATAACAGAACCTCTGGGGGAATCCCTATGCCTGACCTCCAGCTGTACTACAGAGCAATTGTGATAAAAACTGTGTGGTACTGGTACAGTGACAGACAGGTAGATCAATATCATAGAATTGAATACCCAGAAATGAACCCACACACCTATGGTCACTTGATCTTTGAAAAAGGAGCTAAAAATCCAGTGTGTGTGGGGGGAACAGCATTTCCAACAAATGGTGCTGGCTCAACTGATGTTTATCTTGTAGAAGAATGCAAAATGATTCATTTTTATCTCCTTGTACAAAGCTCAAGTCTAAGTGGAACAAGGAACTACACATAAAACCAGAGACACTGAAACTTATAGAAGTGAAAGTGGGAAAAGTCTCGAAGATATGGACACAGGGAAAAAAATCCTGAACAGAACAGCAATGGCTTGTGCTGTAAGATCACGAATCCACGAATGGGACCTCATAAAATTGGAAAGCTTCAGTAAGGCAAAAGACACTGTCAATAACACAAAATGGCCACCAACAGATTGGGAAAGAATGTTTACCACTCCTAAATCTAATAGGGGACTAATATCCAATGTATACAAAAAGCTCAAGAAGCTAGACTCTAGAAAATCAAATAATCCCATTAAAAATGGGTACAGAGCTATGAAAGAATTCTCAACTGAGGAATAGCAAATGAGAGGCACCTGAAAAAATGTTCAACATCCTTAATCATTAGGGAAATGCAAATCAAAACAACCCTGACATACCATCTCACTCCAATCAGAATGGCTAAGATAAAAAATTTAATGACAAAAGATGCTGGTTAGGATATGGAGAAAGAGGAACACTCCTCCATTTCTGGTAGGATTGCAAGCTGGTACAACCATTCTGTAAATCAGTCTTGGGGTTCCTCAGAAAATTGGACATAGTACTACTTGAAGATCCAGCAATACCTCTCCTGGGCATATACCCAGAAGATGTTCCAACTTGTAGTAAGGACACATGCTCCACTATGTTCTTAGCAACCTTTCCAGAAGCTGGAAAGAACCCAGATGTCCCTCAACAGAGGAATGGATGCAGAAAATGTGGTTCATTTATACAATGGAGTACTACTCAGCTAATAAAAACAATGAATTTATGAAATTCTTAGACAAATGGATGGATCTGGAGGATATTTTCCTGAGTGAGGTAACCTAGTCACCAAAGAACAGACATGATATGCACTCAGAAACTTAGAATAGCCAATATACAATTTGCAAAACACATGAAACTCAAGAAGGACAAAGTGTGGATAGTTTCTTTCTTCTTAGAAATGGGAACAAAATACCCATAGAAGGAGTTACAGAAACAAAGTTCAGAGCTGAGAAGGAAGGAAGGACCATCCAGAGACTGCTCCACTCAGGGATCTATCACATAAACCACCACCAAACCCACACACTATTGCCTATTCCAGCAAGGTTTTGCTGACGAACCCTGACATAGTTGTCTCTTGTTAGTCTATGTACTTGCCTGGCAAATACGAAAGTGGATGCTCACAGTCATCTATTGAATGGAACACATGGCCCCCAATGAAGGAGCTAGAGAAAGTATCTAAGGAGCTGAAGGGTTCTCCAACCCTATAGGAGGAACAACAATATAAACTAAGCAGTATTCCCCAGAGGTTGTGTCTCTAGGTGCATATGTAGCAGAGGATGGCCTAGTAGGCCATCACTGGGAGGAGAGGCCCTTGGTCTTGTGAAAATTATATACCCCAGTACAGGGGAATGCCAGGGACAGAAAGTAGGAGTGGGTAGGTTGGGGAGCAGGGCAGGGGGGGGGGAATAGGGGACTTTCTGGATCTCATTTGAAATATAAGTGAAGAAAATATCTAATAAAAAACAATTTTAATTAGAGAAAGGATGAAAGGTCAAGCAATCATTAAACAGTTTCTATAATAAATGAAGCATAACTGTCAGAGTGGGGTGACTCTTTCTCAGTTCTTACTAGCTTTTCCTCATCATCCTTGATGTGAGTTGTGGGCTTAGCCTCATTGGATGCTGTTGTATAGAGTTTGGTGGTTTTCCCACGGAAGTCTGATCTTTTTGAAAAGGAAACAGAGAGGCAGAGAATCTGGGGCAGAGGAGAGGTGATGGAGGAACAGAGAGAAGAGGAGGCCAGGGAGGTTGATATCACAATTATTATATAAGAAAATAATAAATGAAAACTAAAAAAGAAAATAAAACACATACTATCTAAGAATATAGGAGTTTAATAACTGATCTCTAATTATGCCATGTACGTGACAGGAGGATTCATGTTTACCAATCTGTTTGTTAGGATTTATATTTCTCTCATACATTATTTTGAGTTTTTCATACAAGTTTTCTTTTTCCATTGGTAGCTTTGTGTAGTTTAGTAATTTTAGTGTAGACATAATTATTCTGTTATTAAATTACCCATATTTGTATGTTTTATATTTGGAGAATCTTACCTAGCATTTTTCAAAGTACTTATGAAGCATGAGATTTTTAATTTTCTCTTTAATGTACTAATAAACATAAATACAGAAAATATGCACATATTACTTTTAAAAGGAGTCAGTTCCAGAGACGTCTTTTAGATTTCAGTGTTACTTATTGCTAGATAATGTATGACTTTTCATAATAATGAAGTTTACTCATATACAAAAATGAAAATTGACAAAATATTTTTATTAAAAAAGATGTGCAGAGTAATCATAACTCTTATTAGCATAAAATAATTTACTATGGTTATGAATAATAATATCAATTATATTTGAACCCAAATTTATTATTACTAAATAGGTATAGATGTATGCAATTTTTTTCCCTCTTGAAAGACACATTTTTGTCTCAAAACTTGAGGGTATTTCCCTTGAGTTTTCTTTTTTATTAATGATAAAAATCACTTTATTTGTAGTTGAATAATGTTCATAAACAATGTGTTCTTAAACCTTAATTGATTTTAAAAAGTTAGGACTGTTAAATGACATGTTCCATTGGTTTTTCCATTGTTGAAGAACAGAAACAAGCTGTTGAGTGGACCATTCTTTGCCATCATCTGTTTCTTGAAAGCATAAAGCCAATTTTGAATTTAAGCTTAAAAATGATCCGCGGGGCATGCCCATCTGTCTAAGCCAATAAACATGTTTCCAGTAGAGCTGTAGGGACAGACTGCTTTTTAAATTGTTGTGATCGATGTGAATGTTTAAGAAATTATGAATTATTGAAATATACCATTTTAATGCATTGCTTTTCATTCTTATAATCTCATTTTCGAAAGGTGTAATTGATTTTGGAATATTTTTATTATTTTAAAAATAACATTACCATTAAATTGTTTCCAAGATAAAGTAACTACAATCATGGGAAAATTTTATTAAAAGGCAATTGGACTTTGCAAGAATAAAATCTCCACGTACTTGCTGAAGTAATACATATTATAGTGCCTAGTAAGTGAAAACAAATTTAAAGTGCATGAATTATGTATTAACTAAAATTTATGTATCAAAAATAGAGTAGCACAGTCATTGTGCCATTTTGCATTCAATTAAATGTAACAGTAAGCCATTTATTAATCTTTTGTTTTGGGTAGATCTGGAACTAAATGAAGTACTTCAACACATTTTACATAATCACCATACCACTGTGTCTAACTTCTAATCCTAAAGTTGGTCATGCTATAATGAAATGTGTTCTGCAGTGGCAGTCCAAGATTTCTTTAAAATTCGTCTAGTATATGTCTCTTAAACTTAAAACAAAGTTTGTTCTATCATTATTTATTTTTAAGTGAATGATTTTCTTTTAAAAGTTAAAAATTAAGTGTGTGTGTGTGTGTGTGTGTGTGTGTGTTTCTGTAAATGTGATGTGTTTATTCTTACCTTCTACCACACTGAAGTGGAGGTCTCCTAATATTTTTGCATGGTTAAATACATCTTTTCATTAGTGGCTCAGGCTTCTAGAGAATGTTCTTATCTATGATTCTCATATTAATATAGGAATACTGATATTACATATGGGTACCACAATCTCCATCATGTGATTTTAATTAGAGAATAAAGACTCAGTTCAAAGATCCTCAGTCATCAGTTTTGCACAGAAACCCCTTCTATGTGCGAAGCCATCTCAGTCGCCTTAATATCTGTACTTATAAATACTGTGAAACAATGTAAACTGTTTTATCTAAAAATGAGTACAATAATCATCTTTATGCCGGGCTTAGTATAAATTTATGCTATATATGGATAAAGTTAATGAAATTGTCTAAATATTACCTAAATTGCCATCCCCCTGCTTTCTAGGATAAGAAAATTAGATTTCTGCCTGTTATATTTTCATTTGAAATCCAAAGTTAGTATATAAAAAAAAAAAACAGAATAAAATTGATGCAAAATGCCTACACATTTGAAATCCCAGTACAAATGGAAAGAAGCCAGGATGCTAATAAGAAAGAAATGGCACCTGGAAAGAAATGTTATCAAATGATGTTTTTTTTTTTAATAATTATGGGCATAATTTATGAAAATAGCAAAATAATTTAGGTTGCTGGCTGGGGTAATATATCATGGGGTGATTTCAAGTAGAAACATTCAATTTACTTATAAGTCTCAGAATTATACTACTTTTAGCATATTTAATTTTTAAGTTCTTCATTTTCCAATTATGGTATGAACCCGCCTTTTAAGAAAATACATAAATAATCACCTAAACATTATACAATGTGTGTGTGTATGTGTGTGTTTGTGTGTGTGTGTGTGTGTGTGTGTGTGTGTGTG
>NC_034597.1:73972979-73980265 GCF_900095145.1 Mus pahari
GTGTGTGTGTGTGTGTGTGTGTGTGTGTGAGAGAGAGAGAGAGAGAGAGACAGACAGACAGACAGACAGACAGACAGAGACAGACAGAGACAGACAGAGACAGACAGACAGACAGACAGACCAACAGAAAGACAGAAAAACATAAAGACAGAAAGACAGAAACAGAGATAGACACAGAGAGAAAAAGACAGAGACAGAGAAAGACAGAGAGAAATCCTAAGAAAATGTAATGGACCTTCTGTTGTTTCATTTACCCTATTTTAAGTTGTCAATAGTCCAGATTCTCTACTAGAAATAATCATTTTAACTGGCTTGGTTAAATTTTGTATAAAATTATTTAATAATGTCTTCACTGAGTTAGCTCCTCCCCTGAGATATGACAGTTGTGAGGTATTTTATTTTAAATAATAACAAATATATTCTGTTACATAATATATTACTATTATATATTAAACAAATATAAATTGTTTATATTTTAAACAATTTAAAGACTATATTTTCTATTTTCAAAGTAGTGTTGAAGAAATAGTTACTCTCAATTGCTGTATTATTATGATTGCTTTCTTGCTTGCCTTCTTGATTCTCTCTCTCTCTCTCTCTCTCTCTCTCTCTCTCTCTCCCCCCCCCCAGAGTCTTGTCCTTTCTGTTGCTTCCTGATAAACACAATACTAAATTCACCCCTCTGTTTCTGCATTTATTTAAGAAAATTTACCCATGGATTCATAAAACTAGATCTACAGGAAACAGCTTCTTAAATATGTAGCTCAAAATTAAGTAAGTTACTTGTCTTTTCTGCCATTTAATTAGAATAACAATCTTAATCTTATTTCAATAAGAAGTTTAAAAGTCTTTGGGCATGGTGGTGCATGCCTTTAATCCCAGCGGCAGGAGGATTTCTGAGTTCCAGCCTAGTCTACAAAGTGAGTTCCAGGACAACACAGAGAAACACTGTTAAAAAAAAAAAAAAAAAAAAAGAAGAAGAAGAAGTTTAAAAGTCTCCCCTGTTGTTTCTAAGATGTTTTCTAGACTTCCAGTGCTATTTATGTAATCTTTCACTCACAACAGATTGGACATGTCTTTGTGGATTTTGCTGTTTAAAAGTTCATACACGTACATGTTTTGATGTTGGACAATTTTTAACTTTATTTTTGCAGTATATTTCTCTATACCTTTTCTCTCTGAAAATTTCTAATTCACCATTAAGAAATATTTCTTTGTGCCTCTTTTAATATTTTTCTTCTTTACCTGTGAACTCTTCCTCAGAAAATGTATTTGTTTTCTACATGAGTCCTTTTGCGATAATCATTTTTCTCGTCTTATATTTGGATTAAGGAATATTACACTGTGAGAATTCTTATTCATTGAGCTAATTTTAATATGAGTCACTTTTCCTCTTTAGTAATCAAATTCTAATATTTGCTTTGCATATGTTGGCTCACTTTAGAAATTTTCCCCTTTACCTTCTTGTTTGTGCCTTCCTGATTCTTAGAGTTAATTTAATAAGGAAGGCATTAGTGTTTCACATGTTTAGCTTTCTGGGGTTTGTTTATTGTTCTGTAGACTGTAAGAACCATCCTTATACCTTAACAAGTTAATTTTCAACTCTGTTCCTTAGTGTCTCAAGCCATTATTCTCGGCATATTTCAGAAATTATTGGTTGGAAAAAATCTTTGTTCTCAATCAGTTTTCTAACACACAGATCATCCCTCAGACAAATAAAGTACTTGCCTCTATCTTCACTTCGAGGATCTGTGCTCTTAGATTAAAATACACAGTATGAAATACAGGTTTGTCTCCATCTTACTCTGTTTCTCAAGATTTTTTTTAAAATTAGGAATATTCATTAAGCTGTTATCCTTTTGGAATGTTTTTCCAATATCAAATAACTGTTGTTATATGTATTATTTGGATCAGTGAATTTATTCCATTGCTCTATGTGCAAATACCATATATTTTTACTATGATACCACAGTCATTTATCTGAAAATCTGCAATAGTCATTATTCCTGCTTTCTTCGTTTAGCTCAGAATTGATTTGGTGACCTATGATGTTTGTGATTCACATTGATTTAGAGAACAGTACTCTTTTCTATTTTTTTTTTTATGAATAATGATATTGGGATTTTTAATTGGGATTTCATTAAATCTGTCAAGGCTTATCAACACTATTGTCATTTAGACAGAATTAACATTAATAACCCTTAAATGTGGGATATATATTACCATCTTTTAAGGTCTTTCTCTGTGTCTTCAGGGGATTAAAATTTTATTGTAAAAGAATATTGCCTCCTTGGTTGGGTTTATTCCAAGATATTTTATTTTCTTAAAAGCTAAAATATTTATTTGTAAGTGACCTTCCCCTCCTCTGTTTTATTTCAAGATATTTCATTTTCTTTAATGTTGTTGTAAATGTGAGTGTATTCACAATCTCTTATGATCACAGATATTTTTGTTGGTGTTAGGAAAGCTTTTGATTTGTTTAAGTTCATTCTATATATTGTTATATTTCTGAAATTTGTTTATCAATTCTAAAATTTGAGGGAGAATATTTGGAGTTGTTTATATATAATATCATGTCATCTTTATATAGGGATAGTTTAACATATTTTTCTGTTGGCGTGCCTTTAATTTCCTCCTCTTTCCCTATTGTTCCAGATTGTGCTTCAATAACATAATTGAAAAAGCAGTAGAAATAGTGGAGAGCTAGCCTGTCTTAACCTCAATTTCAGTGGGGTTCCAGCCTGTCACATTCTCAATATCAGTAGAGTTGCTTCAAGATATTGTCCATTAAGAATGGTGTTGACTATAGGTTTTTCTTATATAGCATTTATTATGTTAAGTATGTTCCATGTATGTCTACTCTTTCTAGAATCACTTAATTTTAACATTACCTCTAAATATATTATCAGATAGATGCCTGTTTGTTCTACATTTTTATCATTTTATCAATCTGCTAATATTGCATGGCAAATTACATTAAATGATTTCAATAAAAAAGTCATAATCAGCCGAATATGGTGGCGCACGCCTTTAATCCCAGCACTTGGGAGGCAGAGGCAGGTGGATTTCTGAGTTTGAGGCCAGCCTGATCTACAGAGTGAGTTCTAGGACAGCCAGGACTACACAGAGTAAATCATATTGTCAATTGTTGTAGTAATAGGCCATGTCTTTAAATGTAGATCATATCACAGCATTCTAATATGATATGATATACATTAAAAGGATTTGACTTAATGCCTCATATATGTGCAAGATCTAATAACATTTAATTCATGCAAAATCCTTTAGTTTAATTTGTTCAACTAATTAAAAACTTGGTTTGGTTATTGACAATTCTCTCAGGTACCTTCATGTACCTTATAGTAAGATGTTATTGCTTAGATATGGAGAGGCTAGAGGTATGACTTTACTGCCAAAATCATTAAGAACAGATGCTGTTTTTCCAGAGAATATAGGTTAGGTTCCTAGTCCTCACACCGATCATAAAAATTGGTTTCAGAATATCTAATGCTCTTTTTTGGTTTCTACAATCTCCTGACTAGCAGTGTAGTGGTACAAAATATCCATGTAAGCCAAACAATCCTACACATAAAATGAAAATAAATAAATCAAGAAAGTAAGGAATAAAAATAAAGGCTGTTTTTCAAAAGACTATATTTACTTTATTCATAGAAATCAAGCTCATGTTCACCTGGAAGTTTCCTCCCTACTGGGTAGCTGTTGTGGAACTGTCAGATGTTACATAAACTATTGGAGGAGAAAACATAATCACCAGCTTCCAGAACATGTTATATCATGCACAAGAAAACTGCAAGTTTGAGCCAAACAAAATACCAGCATGGAAAGGGGGTTTATCTCTGAAGCCCACTCACACCTAAGGAAATATTGGTAACCAATCAGTTCTGGAAAAAGGAGAGGCAGCCTTATTTAAGGGTGAGTCTCCTGGAAGATCTAATAAAGCCTAGTAAAATGTCCCACACCTAAGGGTACATGTGAAGCTGAAATTGTACTTGATGTGTTATAAATGGAGAGAGAAAGAATACAACATTGGGTGAGAAGGTGGAATATCTTAGAACATGGAGAGTTTGGATAAATATATCCAATGTAGTTGTATGAAAGTCTCAAAAAACTAATAAAAGTGAGAAAAGAAAACCTTGATTTGAAAACACAAAGCAGGTATTGATGTTCTTAATAATTTTTCATACCCCTGATAGTTGTATATATTTCAATGAGCATTTTTAGTGATATACACACACACAACACACACACACATATATATATATACATCATGTATTCTTAGTTATACCTATTATGATTAAGATTAAATTTTCATGAACTTATTAAATGAAATTTGTTTTTAAATTCATATTTATTCATATTATAATAGTCGATATTAGCAATATTATATTGTTCTGCTCTTCTTTTCATTAATATACAGTAATATGTATGTCCACTCACTATTTAGGACTTTAAAGTGAAGAAGTTGAAAAATATACAAGTATTTCAAAATGTACTAAAATAATTTGCTCAACTTATTTTAAATCTGATCATGCTTAACAAAAGTCATATTTTGTTTCATTCATTTCAGTATAATGTTATACTTGTTTATATAGTTACTTCAATGAACCCATGGCTTTTTTTTGCAATACTCATAATCTTAATAAAACTTCTTAAAAATTCCAGTGATTCTTAGTATAATTTCTAAAGATATATGCATACATGCATATGTGTATATGTATTATATAAAATATAGAAATATATTATATATATAGAAAGAGAGAGTGTAGGACTTTTTATATTTTAAATAATTTTATACTTTACATAAGAACTTAAGAACATGTGACCCAATTTTTATGTACTTGATAATCTAGGCAATTCAGTTAATCACAAATAAATATTTCACTGAGCAATTGTAGAGGTGTGGTTTGCTGAAGCAAACATGCTTCTTGTACTTAGGAATTTTTAATTGAAAATGTCTGCCATAAGTACATTTCTATAGCTCATATATCTGAAAATATCAGTTGGGTACAGTGGTCCATATCTTTAATCACAGACCTTTAGCAGCAGTAGTATAAGCATATTTGTGAGTTCCAGTCCACCTTGATTTACAAAACAAGTTCTAGAATATCCAAATCTACCCATACAGACCCTGTCAAAAACTAACAAACAAATAAATAAAAGAATGAATTTAATTGTATTGTGATAAGCTATTATAACGTAATACAAGTAGGTTATAACAAAAAAGACTGTGTTAATTTCTTTTTACTGGATATTTTATTTATTTACATTTCAAATGTTAACCCCTTTTCCAAATAGAGAAGTCCCCTATTTCATTCCCCTCTCCCTACTTCTATAAAGGTGTTCCCCCAAACACAAAACCACTCTGCCTACCCACCCTTGCATTTCCCTACACTGGGTTATCTAACCTTCACAGGACCAAGGGCATCCCCTTCCTTTGATGCCAGACAAGGCCATCCTCTGGTACATATGAGGTTAAAGCCGTGGATCACTCTATGTGTACTCCTTGGTTGGTGGTTTAGTCCCTCTGGAGGGTCTGGATGGCTGATATTGTTGTTCTTCATATGGGATTGCAAACCCCTTCAGCTCCTTCAGTCCATTCTCTAACTCTTCCAATGGGGTCCCTGTGCTTAGTCCAATGGCTGGCAGAGAGCATCCACCTATTTTTGTCAGACACTTGCAGAGCCTCTCAGGAGACAGCTATATGAGGCTCCTGTCAGCATGCACTTGTCATACAGAATGGTGTCTGGGTTTGGTGACTGTATATGGGATGGATCTCCAGGTGAGGCAGTCTCTGGATGGCCTTTCCTTCAATCTCTGCTCTATACTTGCTCTCTGTATTTCCTCCCTTGATTATTTTGTTCTCCCTTCTAAGTACTGAAGCACACACACTTTGATCATCCTTTTACTTGAGCTTCTTGTGGTCTATGAATTGTATCTTGGGTATTCCAAGCTTTTAGGCTAATATCCACTTATCAGTGAGTGCATACCATGTGTGGTTTTTTTTTTTGAGATTGAGTTACATCACTCAGGATGATATTTTCTAGTTCAATACATTGTTTTTAATAACAGAGTACTCTGTTGTGTAAATATAACACATTTTCTGTATCTGTTCCTCTGTTGAAGGACATCTGGGTTCTTTTCAGCTTCTGTCTATTATAAATATGGCTGCAATGAACATAGTGGGGCATGTGTCCTTGATATATGTTGGAGCATCCTTTGGGTATATGCCCAGGAGTAGTACAGTTGGGTCTTCCAGTAATACTATGTCGAATTTTCTGAGGAAATTTCTGAGGAAATTTCTGACGTATTTCCGGAGTGGTTGTACCAGCTTGCAATCCCACCAAAAAATAGAGGAGTGTTCTTCTTTCTCCATATCCTCAACAACATCTGCTGTCATCTGAGTTTTTGATCTGGTGTAAGGTAGAATCTCAGGGTTGTTTGAATTTGTATTTTCCTGATGACTAAGGAAATTGATCATTTCTTTAGGTGCTTAAAAGTCATTCGGTATTCCTCAATTGAGAATTCTTTGTTTAGATCTATACCCCATTTTTTAATAGGGTAATTTGATTATAGTCTAACTTCTTGAGTTCTTTGCATATATTGGATATTAGCCCTCCATCAGATGAAGGATTGTTAAAGATCTTTTCCAAGTCTGTTGGTTCCTTTTTGTCCTATTGACAATATCCTTTGCCTTACAGAAGCTTTGCAATTTTATGGGGTTCCATTTGTCAATTCTTGATCTTTGAGCATAAGGCATTGGTGTTCTGTTCAGGAACTTTCCCCCTGTGCTCATGTGTTCAAGGCTCTTCACCACTTTCTCATTTATTAGTTTCAGTGAATCTGGTTTTATGTGAAAGTCCTTGATCCACTTGGACCTGGTCTTTCTACAAGGAGATAAGTAAGTGTCAGTTTGCATTCTTCTACATTCTGTCCTCCAGTTGAACCAGTACCAAATGTTGAAAATGCTGTCTTTTTTTACACTGGATGGTTTTAGCTTCTTTGCCAAAGATCAAGTGACCATAACTGTGTGGATTAATTTCTGGATCTTCAATTCTTCCTGCCTGCCTCTGTAACAATATCATTCAATTCTTATGTCTATTGCTCTGTAATACAGTTTGAGGTCATGGATGGTGATTACCCCAGAAGTTCCCTTATTGTTGAGAATAGTTTTCACTATCCTGTTTTTTGTTTGTTTGTTTGTTTTATGTTTGTTTTTGTTTTGTTATTCCAAGTGAATTTGCAAATTGTTCTTTCTTTTTTTTTTT
>NC_034597.1:73984335-73999495 GCF_900095145.1 Mus pahari
CAGGGCTGAAATCAATGAATTAGAAATAAAAAGAACTATACCAAGAATCAACCTAACCAGGAGCAGGTTCTTTCACAAATGAGAAAGATAGTCAGACTAGCCAAAGGGTACAGTGACAGTATCCAAATTAAAAACCCAGGGTTATATCCCATATTCAGCCACCAAACACAGACACTATTGCATATGCCAGCAAGAACTTGGCCAAAAGGACACTGATATAGCTATCTCTTGTGAGGCTATGCCAGTGTCTGACAAATATAGAACTGGATGCCCACAGTCATCTATAGGATAGAGCACAGAGACCTCAATGGAGGAGCTAGAGAAATTACCCAAGGAAATGAAGGGGTCTGCAACTCTATAGGTGAAACAACGATATGAACTAATCAGAACTCCCAGAGCTCGTGTCTCTAGCTGCATTTATAGCAGAAGATGGCTTAGTCAGTCATCGTTGGGAAGAGAGGCCACTTGGTCTTGCAAACTTTATATGCCCCATACAGAAGAACATCAGGGTCAAGAAGTGGGAGTGAGTGGGCAGGGTAGTAGGGTGGGGGGAAGGTATAGGGGACATTAGGGATAGCATTTGAAATGTAAATGAAGAAAATATCTAATAAAATAATTTTAAGCCTGGCGTGGTGGCGCATACCTTTAATCCCAGCACTCGGGAGGCAGAGGCAGGCGGATTTCTGAGTTCGAGGCCAGCCTGGACTACAAAGTGAGTTCCAGGACAGCCAGGTCTATACAGAGAAACCCTGTCTCAAAAAAAAAATGATTTTAAAAAGAAGAATAAATAGGAACTTAAAAAAATACTGTGTGATATTAAATTTAAAAATGATTTTTAAATTGTAATAATATTAGTGAATCAAAAATATATATATAAATACATAAGATATCAGAAAAGAAAGCCCTTTGATATTGAGTGTTCATCTGTGGACAGTTATATCATGGGTGGTACTTCTATTCTTCAAGATTCTTTGGTTTCAAAACACAACATGTTGTATCCCTTTCTTTAATAAAACATATTAATGTCAAGTGAATAAAAACAGAAGTGAAAAGGGAGACATAACAAAAACTGAGGAAATCTACTACAAAAGTCTATTCTCAACAAAATTGGAAATTTTTCATGAAATAAACAGAATAACAATGGCTTGTGCTGTAAAATCAAGAATGGAAAAATGGGACCTCATAAAATTGCAAAACTTCTGTAAAGCAAAAGACACTGTCAACAAGACAAAAAGGCCTCCAACAGATTGGGAAAGGATTTTTANCAATCNTAAATCTNATAGAGGACTAATATCCAATATATACAAANAGCTCAAGAANCTGGACTCCAGAAATTCAAATAACCATATTAAAAAATGGGGTACAGAAGTAAACAAAGAATTCTCAACTGAGGAATACCGAATGACTGAGAAACACCTTGAAAATTGTTCAACATCCTTAATTATCAGGGAAATGAAAATCAATACAACCTTGAGATTCCATCTCACACCAGTCAGAATGACTAAAATAAAAAATTCAGGTGACAGCAGATGCTGATGAGGATGTGGAGAAAGAGGAACACTCCTCCATTGCTGGTGGGATTGCAAGCTTGTACATCCACTTTTGGAAATCAGTCTGGCAGTTCCACAAAAAATTGGACATAGTTTTACCAGAAGATCCAGCAATTCATCTCCTGGGCATATACCCAGAAGATATTCCAACTGGTAATAAGGACACATGCTCCACTATGTTCATAGCAGCCTTATTTATAACAGTCAGAAGATGGAAAGAACCCAAATGTCCCTCAATAGAGGACTGGATAAAGAAAATGTGGTATGTTTATACAATGGAGTACTACTCAGCTATTAAAAACAATGAATTTATGAAATTCTTGGGCAAATGGATGTATCTGGAGGATATCATCCTTAGTGAGTTTACCCAATCACAAAAGAAGTCACTAGATATGCACTCACTGACAAGTTGATATTAGTCCAGAAACTTAGAATACCCAAGATACAATTTGCAAAACACAAAAAAAACCAAGAAGACCAATGTGTGGATACTTCATTCCTCCTTAGAATAGGGAACAAAATACCCATGAAAGGAGTTCCAGAGACAAAGTTTGGAGCTAAGATAAAAGGATGGACTATCCAGAGACTACCCCNNCCGGGGATCCATCCCATCATCAGCCACCAAACCNAGANACTANTGCACATGCCAGCAAGATNNTNCTGAAGGGANCCTGATATTNCNGNCTCTTGTGAGGCTATNCCAGTGCCTGGNAAACACNGAANTGNATGCTCACAGNCAGCTATTGGATGGAACACATGTTCCCCAATGGAGGAGCTAGAGAAAGTACCCAAGGAGNTGAAGNGGTCTGCAACCCTATAGGTGGAACAACAATATGAACTAACCAGTACACCCAGAGCTAGTGTCTCTAGCTGCATATGTAGCAGAAGATGGCCTATTCAGCCATCATTGGGAAGAGAGTTCCCTTAGTCTTGCAAACTATATATGCCCCAGTACAAGGGAATGCCAGGGCCATGAAGTGGGAGTGGGTGGGTAGGNGAGCAGGGGTGGGGAGAGGGTATAGGGAACTTTCAGGATAGCCTTTGAAAAGTAAATAAAGAAAATATCTAATAAAAAAAAAAGAATGGTCTTTAAAACATATTTTCAGAAATGCTGTAACAAAATAATAAAAAGAATTTAGGAATATTGGAAGCATGACAAATATTTCAAAGTATAGACAGACACCAACTTGAAACTATGAAAATGATATTTAGTTAGATCCCTGGCTAATATTGTGCTTAAAATTGATTAGCATTTTCTCTTAAGAACACTTTTTTAGTGGAATTCAAGCCATTTCAACATTTTTATCCAAAGCAAATTAATGCATTATAATTAGTAAGAATTAAAGAGACTTAGCAAAAAATGAAATGCTGACACATGTATATCTAGGCTCCTGCACTCAGCTTGCTATGATAAAGTACAGATTTATTAGGCTCTTAATTATTTGCCACATTATAATGATAGGGGACAAGTCATGAACATGACTTATGAGGGTATAGGCTTCTTTTGCTGTGTTAACTGAAAATGCAAGATGCACATTCAGTCTAATTAAGAACAATATCATTAAGCAGTAGATTGCATGGATAAATAATTTGGAAGCCAAAGTGGCAGGTGTTAAAGGAGATAGACATATCAGCACAGCAATCAATGTTGGAGAAAACTGTACCTCAGTAGGTCAATTAAACTCAAAAGTTGTTTAGGAACTTCAAGTATTCACGGGTTTGATACTGAAAATTTATTAGATTTTAATTTTTTAAAAAAATTTTACTGGTTATTTTACTTGTTTACATTTCAAATATTATGCTCCTTCCTGGTTTCACCTCTGAAAACCCACTGTTCCACTCCTGCTACTGCTTCTATGAGAGTACTCCCCACCCACCCACTCCTGCCTAATGGATTTTAATTTTTAATTTACAATTGTTATTTGATGTGCCTTTAATAATTCCAAATGCAATGTGAACTGAGGTGATTCATTCAAGCAGTCCAGTTACAGGGACTATTGAACTTTCATTCCTATCACTAAAGTTGTGCTAAGGATATATTATATATACCGATTGATCAATGAATCTGTTTTTATTTAAATGCCATGCAATTTTTAATAGTTCAGTAATATATCTTAAATTCAGGGATGGTAATATATCTGGGTACAATTTTGTTGTACAGAATTGTTTTAGATATCCTGAACATTTTTTTCCATTTGAAGTTAAGTATGGTCTTTTGAAGATCTGTAATGAATTGTGTGGAATTTTGAAGGAGATCCTGTTTAATCTGTGGATTGCTTTTAGTGAGATGTCTATTTTTACTTTATTAACCCACCAACCCATGAACATGGAAGAGCTTTGCATCTTCTGACATACTCATCAATTTCTAATGCCAGATCTCTTCAAACAATTCTGCAAGATAGAAAGAAGGTCCATTGCCAAATTGATTTTATGAGTCTAGAGTCATCCTCATACCCAAACCACACAATGATTCAACAGCAAAATGGAATTACAGATCAATTCCTGTCATTAACATCTGTGAAAAAAATACTTAATAAAATACTGAAAAGCTAAATTCAAGAATATATCTAGAAGATCTTCTGCCATGATCAAGTAGGCTTTATCCTAGAGATCATTCAACATTGAGAAAGTAAGTCCATGTAATCCACCATATAAACAAACTTTAATTAAAAAAAAAACTTAAGATAGCTCAAATAATGCTGAAAAAAGCCTTTGACTAAATATAACATACTTTAATAAAGAAAGTCTTGGAGAGACTAGGGACATACCTAAACATAACAAAGGCAATATACATCAAGCTGATAGCCAACATTAAATAAAATGGAAAGAAAATCAAAGCAATTCTACTAAAATCAGGAACAAGGCAGGGCTATCCACTCTCTCCATATCTATTTAATATAGTAACTGATGTCCCAGCAGTTACAATTAGACTACTGACAGAGATACAAATTGGAAAAGAAGAAATCAAAGCTTCAGTATTTGCAGATGATAGGATAGTACAAATATACAACCCCAAAAATTCTACCAGGAAACTCCTACAGTTAATAAACTTCTTTAGTGGGGTGGATGGGTATAAGATTAACTCATGAAAATCAGAAGCCCTCCTATATATAAATGGCAAATGAACTGAAAACTAATAAGGAAACAATCCCCTTCACAATAGCCACAATGGATATAAAATATTTTTAGACAACTCTAACAAATCAAGTGAAAGGTTCATAAATAAAACCTTCAAGTATATATTTTTCTAACAAAAATTATTCAATATTTAAGAAGAAAAGTACTTAATTGAACATAAATGTAGATAAAGTCACTATTTAAATGAAAGACCTATTTTTCACCAGGAAAACAAAATTGTTGTTACACTGCCATCATTAAAAACTTCAAACTATGGGATTGTGTTTAAGTGTCTGATTTTAAACATTGGCAAAGAAGATGAGCAAATTTATAAATAGAGAGTGAAAAGAGTGCTGTAAACTGCAGTCTTATAGACATCATGTAAAGCTTGCATGGAATCAGTGGTGGCCGGAACAACACTGTATCAAGAATAGCATCCTAAGTGAGAAATGCTGTAAAGCATTACTAATCTCAGGGAAAATACAGAAAGTTAATGGTTGCTGAGGAGGGGAAGATATTCTTTATTGTTATAGCCATATACACTGTCCCATCCTATTTCATGCTCAAGTGAAGTCTCACTTCACTTGACAAGGTCATTAGATATTACATGCTATGCAAATTAAATGTAGTGGGTCATGTTTCTGCATGCATCTGTGTATGTACACGCACACATGCACACAAAACACAAATAGGTAAACCATATGTACACAGTGGAAGTAGATTGACTTTGATGGTGGGGCTTGATGGGAAAGATAAGAGATCAAGAGAGTAATCTCAGAAAAATTAGTCATAAAACATTTGTGTGAAGATTGTATGCAGAACGTATTTGGTACATTTTTTATAAGATATCTCAGACTTTTTTTATTAGATATTTTCTTTATTTACATTTCAAATGTTATCCAGTTTCCTAGTTTCCCCTCCAAAAAAATCTCTTTCCCCTCCCTGTTCCCCTGATCCCCAGCCCTCCCAGTCGTGGCCTTCCCCTATACTGGGGCAAAGAACCTTCACAGGACCTAGAGCCTCTCCTCCCACTGATGAACGATTAGGACATCCTCTGCTACATATGCAGCTAGAGCCACATGTCCCACCATGTGTTTTATTTGGTTGGTGGTTTAGTTCCAAGGAGCTCTTGGCATACTGGTTAGTTCACATTGATGTTCCTCCTATGGGGCTTCAGACCCCTTCAGCTCCTTGGTACATTCTCTAGCTCCTTCATTGGTGACCTTTTGCTCTGTTCAGTGGATGATTGTGAGTATCCACTTCTGTATTTGCCAGGCACTGGCAAAGGCTCTCAGGAGATATTTACATCAGAATCCTGTCAGCAGGCACTTGTTGGCCATAGTGTCTGTGTTTGATGGTTGTTTATGGGATGGACCCTAATTAGGGCAGTCTCTGTATGGTCATTCCTTCAGACTCTGCTTTGAAGTTTGTCTCTGTAACTCATTCCATGGGTATTTTGTTTCCCCTTTTAAGGATTCTGAGCTTTCTGAGTTAATATCCACTTATCAGTGAGTGTATATTGTAGTTTTTTTGTTTGTTTTTTTTGTTTTTGTTTTTGTTTTTTGTGATTGGGTTACCTCACTCAAGATGATATCCTCTAGATCTATCTATTTGTCTAAGAATTTCATAAACTCATTGTTTTTAACAGCTGAGTAGTACTCTATTATGTCAATTTACCACATTTTCTGTATCCATTCCTCTGTTGAGGGACATCTGGGTTCTTTCCAGCTTCTGGCTATTATAAATAAGGCTGCTATGAACATAGTGGAGCATGTGTTCTTATATGCCCAGGAGTGGTATTGCTGGATCTTCCAGTAAAACTATGTCCAATTTTCTGAGGAACTGCCAAACTGATTTCCAGAGTGGTTGTACTGTCTTGCAGTCCCACCAGCAATGGAGGAGTGTTTCTCTTTCTCCACATCCTTGCGAGCATCTACTGTCACCTGAGTTTTTGATCTTAGCTATTCTGACTGGGGTGAGGTAGAATCTCAGGGTTGTTTTGATTTACATTTCCCTGATGATTAAGGATTTTGAACATTTTTTCAAGTGCTTCTCAGCCATTCGGTATTCCTCAGTTAAGAATTCTTTGTTTAGCTCTGTACCCCATTTTTTAATAGAGTTATTTGGTTTACTGGAGTCCAACTTCTAGAGCTCTTCATATATATTGGATATTTGCCCCCTATCAGATTTAGGATTGGTAAAGATCTTTCCCCAATCTGTTGGTTGCCTTTTGGTCTTATTGACAGTGTCCTTTGCCGTAAAGAAGCTTTGAAATTTTACAAGGTCCCATTTGTTGATTCTTAATCTTACAGCACAAGCCATTGCTGCTCTGTTCAGTTATCTTTCCCCTGTGCCCATATCTTCAATGTTCTTCCCCACTTTCTCCTCTATAAGTTTCAGTGTCTCTCTTTTTTGTTGTTGTTGTTGTTGCTGCTGTTGTTTATTGAGACAGGGTTTCTCTATATAGCCCTGCCTGTCCTGGAACTCACTCTGTAGACCAGGCTGGCCTCAAACTCAGAAATCTGCCTGCCTCTGCCTCCTGCTTGGATTAAAGGCATGTGCCACCACATCCATCTGTGTCTCTGGTTTTATGTGGAGTTCTTTGATCCACTTAGACTTGAGCTTCATACAAGTAGATAAGAATGGATCAATTGGCATTCTTCTACATACTAGCTGCCGTTTACCTATTTTCCATTGACTACTTACTTTTAAATTTAAAAGATTAATTTATTTTTACTATTTTCTTATTGTTTTATCTTTCTATGTTTGTTTACCACATGTTGTACACACAGAAGCCCAAGAAGGCATCATATTCTCTGGAACTAAAGTTGCTGTCAACTATGAGTTGTCATGTGATGATGAGTGCATATCCCGTGTCCTCTGAAAATGTTGAATACTATTAACATCTGAGTCATCTTTCCAGAATTCTATGTAGAAATTTTAAAACTATAGATCATTCATTATGCCTACAACAGATATAGTAACATTTGTTCTCATATTTTAGCTTATCTCTACAAAACCTTGTTTTTTTTTACTACAAGTATGATCTTCAATTTCAATACAATAATCATATCTAATTTTTACTAAAATATTTCATAAGATTTTAACATTTTTGCCTTCCTCAATGCCTCACCTCTGTCCCCAACTAATTTAATGTTTTCTTCTCTTCCTCTTGTAATTTGAATGAAAATGGCCACCATAAGCTCCTATGTTTAAAGGCTTGGTCTTCTGTTGGAAATATTTGAGAAAGATTAGGAAACGTATCCTCATTGAAGTAAGTGTGAACTTGGGGAAGGCTTTGAGGTTTCAAAACCAGTAACAGGCTGAGTCTCTTCTTTCCCCCTTCCCCCTCTCCGGCTCATCTCTTTGACTGCTACCTTCATTCAAAATTAAAATCTCTCAACCACTACTCTAGCATGATGCCCATCTGCTTCTCACCATGGTGACCATAGATTAAACTTTTAAACATGGGAGAAAGGCCCCTATTAAATGCCTTGTGTAAAAAAGGTGCTTTGGTCATGGTGTCTCTTCACAACAATAGAAGCTAGACAGTCTCATTAAAAAATGCCAAACAAAACAAACACATGAAGAACATAAAACAATAACCAAAAGAAAAAAAAAAGGATAGAAATAAAAAAATGAAAATTAGAACAGGCAAAAGACCAATAAGACAAAATTTGCCAAAGCAACAGAAAAAGTTTGTATCTAATTTAATTTATCATATTAACAAGTGACAGCTGGTCATGGCATTTCCCTGGGTGCAGTTGAGATGTTAGTTACACTCTGATTTTATGTGTCCTTAGCTATTCACCCTGAAAGCTACTATAATGATTGGCTTAACAAGATAGGCCCACTGGAGCAATAGTGGTACAACTGTTATGACATTGAACTGTTGATTAACAACTTCAGGATAGCAGTTAGGAGTCTATCCAAGAGAATGAACTCTTGCCTATTACTCTTAACAGAACTAGAAAAAAAAAAATCAGTGACTGAGAACCTAAAACTGTTCTGTTAGTGTCTAATCTTCCATGAAGAAGTTCCATTCAAGTTTCTTTGCCCGTGTAATCCACTTTTAAAAACACATTACTGCAGCTTAACCATGAGAAAACATATCAAAAAGGGACAGTCTAAAATATGTGACATATAGACATAAAAACACTGCTGGTTATCAAAACTTATCAAAGTTATCAAAAACTGTCACAATATTTTTTAAAGTTAACAATAGCCCAACATAGATGAAACTTTTCAAAATAGCATAGAATCCTAGGAGTAAAGATATTTACTTAAAGAAAAAGGTATAAATAAGTATTAGCAATTTTTCATATTCAATATTTCCTCATTCATTTGAAAAATATACTGTGCAGATATAAGATATTAATAAAGATGAAATTCACTGTACTCTATGAGAGACTCTGCTATATTGTCCCTTAATTTGGTTAATGAGCTATAATTCATAGAGCATAAAATTAACTACTTTAAAATGAATAATTCCATCCTTAATATGCAGATACACAAAATATTCAAATATTACTGTGAATTGATTGTGAACGTATAAAGAAATGTAAAAGAGCACTACTAAAGCAAGTAAGCAACATCATAAGAAAGAAGCTTGGAGTAGGATCCCTAGATTGATTGAGCAAGGTCTTATTTATAGACTCCTGATATCACTACAGTCATTAAATACTATTTTTATGATACGGTTTAAATGATAAAACTGTAATATTCTAAACAAAAAGTTCAGCAGTTTTATTACCTTCAGGAGAATGCTTGTATTCATAAATTCTTACCTAAGATACTCTTTCCCATCACAAGCTTTATCTGTTTTTTTATTATATTTCACATAAAAGAATGTTTTAAATCATATTCTCATTTTACCATATAGAAATGCCCCACTGGTGGAATGAAAAACTTTTATATATTTATCAGAGTACATTTGGCACTTTTTGACATTTAAGATAATGTAAATTATACTATTGTTAAGGTTTGAATACTGTTTTCTGTAAAAATTTTATAGTTCACCTTGCTCATGGAATAGTTTATATCTTAATAACTTATATGATGTTGTAGTTTATATGTTGTATAACATGTATACATTTTATTTATAAATAATTTTATATTAAATAATATTTTAAACTGTTAATTTACTGTATGATATATATATTAATTTGTATTATATTAAAAATAAAGGGAGACACAAAATTATTTTACACTTCTATTTTAGGAGCTGAGAAACTCCAGGCAAGATTGATTGACTAAGTATGTATAACTAAATTATAATCATAAATTTTAAGGGAACTTTCAGAAATATCTGACATATCTAATTCCATCTTGTGTTATCCTAATTATAAGTATTTGAAAAGAAGATATTCTATTATATGATTCATATCCCCACTAGAAATGTTAATTTCCTCCTTCATGATTTTTGACATATGTGCTATATGGTTTGAAATAATTCTGTATTAAATGTTAAAAATGTGTTTTACTCTCAGCACTACCTAATCTATATCCATAAATGGGGCACACAGTCACAACTTCAGACACACTGGAAATTCATATGACAGAGGGGCAAATAATAGTGTTTTAACAAGGCTAGCATCAAATGATACCTAACATTATCTTCCTAACCTAACATAGTAATTATATTGTTTTTACTGCTGCTTTTGCTTTTGTCTTTGTTAAATTTACTGAAATCATTTTTATTTTCACATAATATTTCTATTATTTTCTAGTTACATTTTTGCCTTCACTGTTTTCCTCTTAGTTACTCTCCCCTTCTCCTCCAATTCGAATCCATTCCTTTAATGTCTTTTACTGGAGAACAAATGGGTTTCCAACAGATAATAGTAAAATTAGATGTAGCAAGATAAGATAAAAAGTTTTGTATCAAAGTTGAGCAATAGAAAAAAAGCAGAAGGAAAAGTTCCCTCTGAACCCTGAAGGAAGGGAATTGATAGAGATATCCCATTTAGGACTAATTACTTCAAGGTCTCTCACTCTTTGAGTAATGTCTGGTTGTGGGTCTCTATATCTGTTCTCATCTACTGCAGGAGGTTTGATTATATCTGTGGAAGGCATTGATCTAGAAGTCATTAGGAGTCATTTTATTGCTACATTTCTTTCTTAGGACCAGTAGTTTTTTATCCTAAGTCTCTGGGCTATGTCATCTTTGCTTCATGGTCACCTGGCAGCATTGAGTATGAGCTCCATCTCATAGAGTAGATTTTAAGTTAAATCAAGATGCTAGCATGTAGGTGTAAAGGCTTTATACTTACACAAGCTTGACTTCTGTTTGTTCAGTGAGTTGAAATGCATACGTGTCATTCTCAGCAACGGGGTATTTTAACCAGTTTGTGTATTTGTTATCACATGCAGAAGTCTGAGCCAGTCAGCATTCCAGCAAGAAAATTGGAAAGGCTGATAATATCCCGTGCCTTTCTTTAAATTGTAGTCAATAGTAACTCTGTATATGAGAGAGATTTTCTTCAGGGCTATACAAACTGTTAAGAAACACGTTCATGTACCCACACTCAGTGCCTACATAGAAGTCTGATACTTGCCCACCGCCCAGGTACGTAGAATCCCATTCTGTCTCCTGACTCTGTAAACGGACAAACAGGCAGTGTATATGAATACATAGGAACAAACTACTAAACTAAAGTGAATAATATTTTTTAAATAATCAAAAAATTTTAAATGTTACCAAGCAATGTAAGCAAATGAAGTCAGCGCAGGTACCACAGAAATGTATTCTAAGCTACTGAGGAGGCTTGAGCTCAAATATCTAAAATTCAACTTCTGCTTAGCCCACAGATTGAGTTGAAGGGCATAGACAGACTTCCAGTGTCAATCTGTCTTTTAAAATTAAATGTATAAAAGGAACTATGGATAAAGTTCTGCCATGAACCACATCACTAAAAAGTGCAAAGATTCAATTAGTTGTAGGAGTTTTCCAGTGTAACAAAAACTTCAAGAAATAAACTTCAATACAGAATCTCTTAAATGTCTTTACTTTGTAATTCCACTTATCCCAATATATTTCTAGAATTCTTCTCTCTATATGATATTGTATACACTTTCCTCATTAGTGCACTGTGAAAGAGTGTATAATAATAGAAATGTCAAAATAAAATAAATGTTGCCTGTATTTGGGATATGTTCTACTGAAAGACTTTTGTGGGGAGCCCTCCCCACGCCAGTCTCGAGAAGGTGGCACCCAAAAACCACGAATAATCCATCTTGATGTAAAAACATGAGGTAGTTTATTGGCGGAGCTCAGGAACGATGAGTACCTCACGCGGGAGGTGGAGGCATCGACCATGTGGCCTGAAAGCTAGGGGTTTTTATATGGGGAGGTGGAAGGGCTAGCAAGAATTGGCACGGTTACATGCAATTGGCTCATTTAAACATCAGCAGAATGACCACACATCTGTAGAATGGTATGTGCAAAGGCAGGAGTGTTAGAAAACCTGAGGGGTGGGTCAGCAGAACATCTGGTTAGTGTGTATCTGCTCTGACTTCCCCGGGCCTGCTAGGTTCCCAGCCTCAGGCTTCTAAGCTCACAAAACAACTCTTTGGACATGGGTTACATGAATCCCAGACCTTAAATTTCATTTCCCTTCACTACTAGCTGGGCGGCCTTGTCTAGTCTCAGTGGAAGAGGAAAGACCTAGCCTTGCAGAGACTTGATATGCTAATGTGGTGGATACCCTGGGGATCTGCACCTGCTCAAAGGGGGGATAGGAGAATGTTTATGAGAGAGGGTGACTGAGAGGGTGACAGTGAATGGGATGTAAAGTGAAAAAATATATAATATTTTATAAATGCATATTATTTTATTTATATATTTATAACTTTATTGTGTAATATATATTAAAGAAAAAAGATACTTTGGGGAGCCCTTGTGAAGTAGATCCCCAAGTCATGTCTAAACAATCCTCTACACTTGGATCACATGTGAGTTTCAATGTTAGCCACCATGCACCAAAGAAATTTCTCTGATGTGATCTAAGATTCTGATCTTCCTCCTCATCAACATTTTTCCATTACATTAAGTGTGTTTTGTTTTTGTTTTCCTTATTCCTTAGACAAATTATTTTAACTTGGGACACCTCTGAATTTTAATATAATCAGTTATAAATATGAACTGACCTCAAGTATCTTCCATGCATTACAGAAGTTCTATTTGTTATCATCTGTAGAGTGAATCTGAGTACACTAATATTTGATGTATGTATGTTTATAAGTCTTCTATCTTCCTGAAAGCATGTTCACTTTTATAGTTACACTGTTTATCTGTGCAGGGTAAGTTTGGCTTAGAATTAGCTTTATCACGTTTGAATATAGCTTCCCCATTTGCCTCCAAAGACCACTTATTCATAACGACATCTTCAATCTTCAATTTGTATCTTTGCTGGTGAAGTGAGATGACAAATAGTCGCATCTTGCTTTGCAATTCTGTCAACCAGTCAGTATCTTTTAATTGGAAATTTTAGATTACTTGATCCTACCAGAGAAAAACAAATGGAAATATGTCAACATATAGTTGTAATAAATGAGTTAACTCCACAGAACTTCAATAGTTTAGGGAATAATAGCACCCATTATCAAATAGGATTTCAATAAATTATGAAGCTCAAACATAGTAAATGGACCAACATGGTGATGAAACAGATGACACCACGAGAAAATGTCCTTGCCAGCCATTCATGTGATAGAGTACTAATATCCAAAATCTGTAAGAACTCAGAAATAATCACCAAATGAGCAAATAATGCATTCAATAGATGGACAAATCAACAGACCAGATGCTTTTTATATGAAGACATAAAAATAGCAAATAAATGCAAGACAAACTGCACAGTCTGTCTAGCCATCAGGGAAATGCAAATCTAAACCACATTGAGATTCTTTCTCACTGCAGACATAATGGTTTTTGTCAAGTAAACAATAGCTTGTAAGGATGTGGATAATAAAAGGAATCTTTATATAATTTTGTTGGAAATACAAAATTTCTGTATCTAGTGTGGAAATACATGTGTTATTTGCATTGTGTATTCTAGTTCACACACAAAAGTATTAATAAGAAGCAAACCACCATTTGATGCACGTATACAACTCCTGTTTTTACAATTAAGGGATAAAATTCAAACTGAATCAATATCCAATGAGAATAAATCCATATATAGTTCATTAAGGAACTATAGACAATAAAAAAGTTGCCAAAAATTTTAAGTAACTATCAAAAAATAAAAGGATAAAAATTAAATATATGTACATATACATATGTGTGTGTGTGAGTGTGTGTGTGTGTGTGTGTGTGTGTGTATCTGTTTAACTCAGAGTGTACATATCTGATCATGTGTATTATGTATTATTACTCAAACATACAGTAGAACAATAATATGTTATCTGAAGTATTATTAATCATCATAAAATCACATAAGAAAAATAACCTTGATCCAGGAAAATGGTATCATTTTCTATATATAGAAAGATGAAAAAGTAGTGAAAGAAAAACAAAAGATAATATAAAGAAAGCAGTCAGATTCCAAGTGAAGGAGAAAAAAGTCTTAATAATGTTAATGTAAATAAGACCAAAGTGGCCTAAGTGCTAATCACTAAAGGATAATAAAGCACGTTCTTCCACATAGTTCTGGACAATAAAGTTATGTGATAGTGGTAAATATGTACATCATTGATATACATGTAGAAGATGAAGTCTGGTAAATCTTTTAATATGGTTCTTTATTAATATAGAAGATATTCTTTTAAAATAAGCATCAGCCAAGAATACTGGTAATATTTTAACATAGGTTTTAACACATTACTTTAACATCTGTGTAATCAATATATGAAAGTTTTATAGAATCAGAGAATTTCATTAAGAAATTAAAGGCATTATAACTCCAGTAAAAACTCACAACTTTAATCAAGAAAACAAAATATATGAAGTACAATGATATTGAATTACAGTAATTTTAGAAATTGTAAAATCAATATTTCTAAATGGGAAAGCAAGAGGAGAAAAATAGCGTTGGAATCACTAGCCACGATGTCCCAAATTAATTCTTAATGTTAATGGGAATAAATGGCACAGAATTCCTTAAGTCTTCCTTACAACATTCATTGATGAAAACTACCATTTAACTTATAACACAAACTTAACAACTTAAAGCACACTTATTTTGTATGGGTAAATAGAAGGCCATTATGGACACATTAGAGGGCCCTCTTCCTCAGAGTTTCTCATTAGGTATATGCAATTCTCTTGTTTTAAATTAAGTTAAATTTAGGCTTTCATGCACACATGACTGAAGAAAGATTTCTTTTTAAGGTTAGAGCTTTCCCTTATCCAGGTTTGATAACCTGGATTGCTTTAGGGTTTTTGTTATATAGATTGATTTTTCTTTTCTTTTCTTTTCTTTTCTTTTCTTTTCTTTTCTTTTCTTTTCTTTTCTTTTCTTTTCTTTCTTTCTTTCTTTCTTTTTTTTTTT
>NC_034597.1:73999541-74006923 GCF_900095145.1 Mus pahari
TTTTTTTTTTTTTTTTTTGTGTGGCTAGAACTATTTTCCAAACCATTCCTTGAGGCAATTCTTTATTTAGGTTTTCCTTAATTTTTGAGACTTTTGTAGATGAGCAGTGTACTCTTACATTATTCATAATTTTCATGGCTTTCTTTCCCTTTACTTAAACTGTTCCTGTGTCTTCCCACTCCCTCTTAAATTTATGACCACTTCTGTAAGAGTAATTAGAACATTTTACACACACACACACACACACACACACACATATATATATATATATATATATATATATATATATATATATATGACATTGACTATATATGAAGAGAGTGAAGATGGAGAGTAAGAGTGAGAGAGACTCATTTTGAGTTGCTTATATATGCACATATTTAGAATATGTGGAATTGGAGCATGAATCAGGAGACTGAGGAGATTAGTCATTGAAGAAAAATAATTCTTGCTCTCTCAGTGATTATTGATTGTCTGAAATTTTATTTCAGATGGAGAATTGACAAAGGTTGTGAAATTTCTCCCATCCACATTATCATGTTGACTAGAGTTTTCCACATAAAGAATTTGTCTCTGAAGTCAAATTGTTGAGATTCACAGGTTTAAAATCTCTTTAATGTTGAGGAGACATTCTCTAGCAGGATGTATCCCAATCATTTGGCACTTCCAATATTTTGTTCCCTTATCCATGAACCTTAAACATAAAGGTTGCATTATAACTCTACCAAACGGATCTTGGCACTCTAGGTTTGAATGTTCTCTGTAGTTTGACCAGAGTTATATGTCTCTAGAACTGCTTCTATACACTGCAAAATAGACAACAATAAAACTTCCTATTGAGCAGGCCTTAAGTCTAATTAGGAAGCTGTTGATTTCTGCCAAGATAAAAGTGTCTTTATTTTACCATTTGGATTATATTACTTGGGTGGTTATTGTTTGGGATTTTAGGCTTTAGGTAGTATAAAGGCAGAAGAGTAAACATGTGTGTGTGGGGCGTGGGGGTTTGTGTGCTGTGCATGCATGTGAGTTGAGCATGTGTGTGTGTGTGTGTGTGTGTGTGTGTGTGTGTGTGTGTGTGTGTGTAGTCTAAATATAGTTGCACTGCACATGGTGAGAATCCCTTCCAAAGACTCATAAATATATGAACAAAAACTACAATACCAGATATGGAAAGTCTCTTCTCAATTTTTTCAAATTGTTTGTCAAGGACATCAAAAAGACTCCCTCAACATGTATGCCCCTACTGTTACCTTAGTTGTCACCATGAACTTAAAATTAAATCAATTGCTGAAGACACTACATATGTCAAACACAGGACTTGGGAAAACTAACTATATGGAAGCCAAGAACCAGAGGAATATATCTCATCATATCAGACAATACTATGTAATTGGTCAAGGAAAAAAAATTCCACTTTTCTTTAAATATAAACAGGAAAATAAATCTACAATTTCTTTACTCCATTTCAATATTTTAGCTTTGTTACTTTCTTGAACCAATATATTCCAGTGTCAATAAATTTGGCTCTTGCTAAGAAAACAATAAATAGCCACTTGTGGGGCCATGAAAAGCAGCCTGTTTTGGTTGATTGAGGATTACTCAGGAGACCCAGTAGAAAACTCTACAAGGGACCAGAACAGTGAGCCACATTCCCAGAGACAGGTGCCTGACACCACAGAACCCTGAACTCCATAATTCTGTGACTATTGGTCACACAGACATAGCCCCAAGCTCCTGGCATTCTAGATAGACTCCACCCTCACAGTTACCTGACTATAGCCAGGTATGCTCTTCCCCACAGCTACCCTGCAACTATAAGATAGCCCAACCTGCTATAAAAGGGGCTGCTTGGCCCCTCCTCTCTCTCTTTAAGATCTCACCTTTCTTACTTTCATCTCTAGCCCTCTTTCTCTCCCTCCTTTCTCCCTTCTCTCCATGTGGCCATGGCCGGCTTTCCTCTTTCATCCTTCTCTCTTTTTCCCTTTCTACAATAAAGCTCTAAAACCATAGATTGTCTCTTCTGATCAAAACCTACCATGCTTGAATGATGGGATAGGTTTTCCCCTAAAGAGCTGTGTCTAACCTCCCGCCAGAAAGCCTTCTTGCCCTCTAGTCATGGACTAGACCAAGGACTCTCATTTGTGTGGGAATCACCCACCACCTCTTCTCCCCCTGTCCTCTCCTCTCTTCAGGCCTGGGGGCCCACATTTTTTTCTCAGCTCTTCGATGGTGTCCAGAGACTGAAAAACTGTTATGTCTGGCTTCAGTGAAGCCCAGAGACCTCAGACTGCCCCTTGTCCATCCCCCCTAACTGGCTGGGTTCTTTGGATTCCCACAGCCAGACACCCACCCAGGGCAACATGGAAAGTGTGCAGCAGTCCTCCCGTGCCCACCCGCCCAGAGCACTGGAACTCTGGCAGGAAATGGGTTTTCTCCCACTCCCTTTATTCCCCCACAACTGGTGTTCAACAGCCACTTGGCAAATTCACTTGCCCAGTCTTTTGCATAGTCTCCAGTGATATACCTGACTTGGAATGGCAAGTGTATGAAGAAAAAAAAGTGAGACTTATTCAAAGTCACACAGGAATTCTGGATTGGGTGGACTAGGATCTCTCTCTCTGGAGAAGCCTCAAACCCTTGGAAGAACTGGTGTTTCTTATATACAGTTGATTAAAAGCAGGTTTACTGCATACAGTTGATCAAGGAGTCAGAGTTGTTATATGCTGATAAATAAGGAAGCAGAGTTTTGGTATACATATTGATGAAGTAGACAGATTTATTCACCTTGATAGGAACATGTTTTGTCTGCAAGTTGTCTTTTGGCCATAAATATCCAGGAGAAAGCTATGATGGGCTTTGAGCAGATTATTGGCATTCACACATAGACCAAAAGGGAAGGTTTGAATTTCCCTCTCAACCTCACAAGGTGAAGATTCTGGTGTGTGGTAGGTTTGCAAATTTTCCATGAGTTTGAGGCTATAAAACTTTCCATGGCCAGCTTCTGTCCAAATCTCATATTCACTCAGGATTTTGCATATTCCAGACTTCTTCTCCCCCCCCACCCCCACTCGTTGGTGTTCCTTTTCCCTTAATCAGCTGAACTGCCTGGTGTCCTTATTTGAATTTCCTACAATGATGAAAATCAAATATTAGAAGTTGTCTGTTAGTTTCACCAATGGGGGTGGGGTGGGAAGATGCCTCTCTTTGGTTTTAGAAAAAGTGGTGATAAATTGTGGAGAGAAATTATGAGTTTGGTAACCCTAAGAAGACTAAAAATCTGAAAAATGAGAAGAATTAGAATTCTAGTGTCTTAGAAACTTAAAAATATAGAGAAAAATTTAGATGAAGTTCATTATGTTGGCACAAAATCTTTTGAGGAAGAGGAAATCCAGCATAATCAAATGCTTCCACTATATTGGCCACAATAAAATGTTGGGGGATATTTTATTGATTGATTGATTCATTGATTGATTGATATTGCAAGGGTTAGCCTACTGTTGGTAGTATTAACCCTAAGAATATGGCCATGAATCATATAATGAAGCTGCTTTAGCAGGCGTTAGAGAATATCTTGGAGAGAATCCTTTATTATATCTGCTGTAGTCCTGCCTCTAGCTTTCTGCCTTGACTTTATGAGTTCATATATTGATTTTGCTTCATGATGAACTGTGATCAAGACATGAAGGATAAATCAAGCTTTTATTTCTTATTGTGCTTTTGGTCATGGTTATTAATGAAACTTTAGAGAAACAAACTAATGAGTACCTATGATGGGTAAATGTGAACATTAAGTATTTTAGAGTTACTTGTACTCAGATAAATAGTATCTATGCTGAGTGTAAGAAAAGGGTATAATGATATCCTGGTTCTAACAGAATTACCCACTAGCAATTTTATAAAATACCTCAACACAAGTGGACAGAGAACCGCATTCTGGTTAAAGTATACTTTCTGGTTCACAGGGCATCTTTTGTCTGTGTCCTTCACAAGGTATAAACAATCAGGTGAAGACCACTCTCAGATTTCTCCTACAAGAATACTAATTATAATTAGGAATGTTTCATCCCCACAAACTAATCATGTTCCAGAGTGCCCTTCATCCTCACACTATTGCATTGACACTTCTCTTTTGACAGCAAATTTTAAAGTTTAAATATTTGTTCAGTAGTAACTTTTATAAATGAGTTGTCACCATCTTAAATAGAACTTGATTGTTTTTCTGAATTAGATTCCTGTTGCTTTTGTGAAAGTCACCACAAGTGTCATGCTATACTCTAACATAGCACAAACAAGATTGCATTTGTGTGGGTCAAATGTTCCAAACAAATCTCACTGAATAAAAAGTTAAGATGCTTGTAGGACCCTGTTCTCTCTGCAAACTCAGAATGATCAATTTCCTTGGATTGAAAGCTTACTTTGACAAAGAGTTCCAGAAGGATAGGTGTCTATCATGTTGTGAAGACTCAGTCTCAAGGAGATGGCATGGCAGCAGGAGCAGGAAGCTGAGAAATTGTTGAACTTTTTATTAATAAATCCTGGCTGTGGGTGCACTACCTGCTTTATGTTCCCAAATGAAAGACATTTGCACAGCTTTTAGATTTTAATATACCTTAATCAGTTTAATAGCTGGGCCACTGCCTAACCTCCATGTGGTTCATCCCCAGTTATTACTTACTAATTCGATGTTCTATCTTGGCTATTCTGGACCTAGAGGACTGTTCATCTGGGTAGAAGTCTGGGCCAAGCTCTCTCATCTCCTTCAAGTGGTGGTCATGCCTCTCTGTCCAGTACTCTTCTCAGGCATGGAGTCTCTTCTTTCTTCCATACTCTCACATCATGGCAGAACTCTGCTTCTTCCTTCTTCTGGTCCTAAGCCTGGGAAATCCTAAAATCCTGCCTCCGTCTGCCCTGCCCAACTATTAGCTATTGGCATCTTTATTTACCTATCAGACCCAACAACAGGAAGCAAGTTCCCAGAAGCTATGTTCAGATACACTCATGTAAGCCAAGCTGTTTTTGTGGGAGCATAATTAGCATGCCTAATGCAACTACAAGAGGTCACATCTTTAATATCACAGAGCACACACACAGAAACACACACACACACACACACAAACACAACCACACAGGTAGAGAGAGGGAGAAAGGCAGGGGGAGAGGGAGGGAGGGAGAGAGAGAGAGGACTTGAAATAGGGAGACACTATGAACTTCAAAGCCCTCCCCAGGGACACAACTCCTGCATCAAGTCAGCATCACCTAAACTCCCCTAAGAAGAAATACAATTAGGTACCAGACACTCAAGTGCCTAAGCCTATAGGAGACAGTTCTCATTTAAACCATGACAATTGTAGATTAGTCTCCTAAATACTATTTTTATATCATGTCAGTTAAGCATAGCTCACATTTTGTAAGAAAAAAATATGCTTGCACTTTCTTTCTTTCTACATTTTAAAACTTGATCCTGGGAGAAGAATATACATGGTTCAGTTTTCTGAGAGATTTAGCTCAGCAAGACAAAAGACTTTAGGAATTTGAAATCAAAGGAGATGAGAAAACATGCCATTTAACAGAAAATCTGGGGTTAATACACTGAAAACCCAGCCTAGAGAGAACAAAGTCAAGAAGAAATCAAGGGCTTGAGGAAGATACCAGAATCAAGAATACAAAGCAAGAGATCAAGTCTGAAAGAAGATGAAGGTTTCAGAGAGCATGAAAGAGGTCACCGAAATGAGCTGAAAATCGAGCAAGAGGCTCTGAAAGGCACAGGGGATAGCTGAAGTGCTTCTCAAATCTACAGTTGGAGTGTGAATGGGTAGCGTGCTAGCCCAAAAGGATGATGTGGGAGCTTGGGCTCAGATTTCTTTTAATGGTATGTGTAATGATCCACATTCTCAATAAAAGTCATTTAACCAATAAACAGAATATGCTGCTCAGATTGAATTGATTCAACTTCTAAAGCTTTCCTGGATGTCAACATCCAAAAATTTAAAGTGTTAAGGATAAAAACAAACAAACAAGCGAACAAACAAACAAAGGAATAAAATAGGTTGTCCTGTACTTTATTCAAGTATGTTTTCCAATTCTTAATATTTTTAAAAATAATTATATAATCACAAGTCTATTTTAGGTAAATCTTACAGTATATATAAAATGTCGTTTATGTTAATAAGATAGAATAGACATATTGGGTTACTGTTTTCTAATTCTTTAGGAGAACCCATGTGAAGTATTCTTTTTTATTAGTTATTTCATATATTTACATTTCAATTGTTGTCTTCCTTCCTGATGCCCCCACACACCCCCACACACCATCCCCCCTACCTTTTGCCTCTAAGATGGTGTTCTCCCACCCATTCCCACCTTACCCTTATAGTATTCCTCTTCTCTTGGATATTCAAGCCTCCACAGGACCAAGAGCATTTCTCTCCCACTGAGGCCAGACAAGGCAGTAGCAGGGTCCACAAACCAGCCCATTCATGCTCTTTGATTGGTGGCTTAGTCCCTGGGTGCTCTGAAGGGTCCAGTTAGTTGATAATGTTGTTCTTCACATGTGGTTGCAACCCCCTTCAGTTCCTTCAGGACTTTCCCTAACTCTTCCCCAGGCTCAGTCCAATTGTTGGCTGTGAGTATCTGTGCCTGACAGCCGTGCCAGGCTTCTGCCCGCAAGCATATCTTGGCATCAGCAATAGTGTCGGGGTTTCATGTCTGCATATAGGATTGATCCCTAAGTGAAGCTGTCTCTGAATGACCTTTCCTTCAATCTTTGCTCCATTTTATTTATTTTTTTTTTTGTCCCTGTATTTTCTTGAGACAGGAACAATTCTGAGTTAAAAATTTTAAGATGAGTAGGTGGCCCCATCCTTCAACTGGGGGTCTTTGTTTGTCTACTGTATGTGGTCTCTTCAGGTTCTATCTCCCCACTGTTGGGCATTTCAGCTAAGGTTATTGCCATTGGGTCCTGGAAGTCTCTCACATTCCTTGTGTCTGGGACTTTCTAGTGGTTCCCCCATATTCCACCCCACTCTGCTGCATATTTCTATTCATGCTCATGGCCCCCTGGGCTTCTCTTCTGTCTCCCCGCTTACCTGATCCTGCTTTCCTTTTTTTTTTTTCCCTTCCCATCCCCTCTCCCACCTAGGTCTGTGAGTTGTATCATGGATCTTGTGAAATTTTTGGCTAATGTCCACTATCAGTGAGCAAATACTATATATATATATATATATATATATATATATATATATATATATAGTATTTTGTTCTTGTGATGAACTACTATCCAGTTATATAGGTTTATAATGTATCTCTTGATAGTGTAAAATCAGATTTATTTTCTAAAATTTTTGAGTTAAGACTTTAAGAATTTGTATTCTCTTTCTTTTTTT